>NC_080746.1:36489624-36793403 GCF_020826845.1 Diceros bicornis minor
TGTGAACACTCACTCACAGTGGATGGTTTCTTTTTGTGTTTGGAAATTTTTAGTATAAGTACCTCTTTGCTTGAACATAATCTGCAGTGTCATGGGGCCTGAGTTGAGGTAGCTTTCTTCCTCAGTAAAAGAATTGCCTTTTCTCCCCCAGCGTGCAGGGAGCACTACTAATCTGGAATTATGCTTCCCTCCAAGTTAAGGTCTTTGCATTAATGTGAGAATTTCAGGTTCAAATCCCCTAACTTGCTTGGTTCTCAAGGCTTAGTATCAAGATCACATGTTCTTTTTTGCAACCAGGACAAGCAGACTTTTGAGTTTTCTTACTGCTTACATCCACTTGACCAGTTTTCAATCTCCCATTTTTTTTCATGTCCAGAAATGTATTAAAATTATGACTGCTGACTACAGCCAGAAGCGTTAGAAGCATTTGGGAATAACATGGATGTTGGAGACTTTATGTTTCTATGTTTAATCATCTCCCATTGTGAAATAGTCCCAGAAATGAGGATTCCAGTTAATGGGTTGCTTTATTGGAATGAAAGAGGCAAGGTTTAGTTAGAACTGGAATTAACTACAACCTATGAAGGAGATTAGTTTTCACCATCTTATTATCCTACATAACTTTGAATCAGAAATGTCGTTGGTATATAGCTAAGAATTCCCTCACAAACTTTTCCCTGTTTTCAACTGAAAGGAAACATTGTCATTTGTTACTCTCACCAAGATAAGATTTGTCCCTCTTTAAATTTTCTAAAGCACTTTGTCTGCAGCACATTTAGGATATTTAGTGTCATTACTTACTTAGCATTGTCCCATAACCCCCCCCATAAATTCTAAGCTACAGGAAGGCAAGCAGAGTCTCATTCATCTTTTTAATCTCCTGATCAAATACTTATGACAGGTTCAAGTTTTTTTTAATTGTGGCAAAAAAACTCCTATAGTGTAAAATTTACCATCTTAACCATTTTTAAGTGTACAGTTCAGTCGTGTAAAGTATATTCACATTGTTGTGGAACAGATCTCCAGAACTTTTTCATCTTAAAAATCTGAAAATATGTACCCATTAAAGAACTCTCATTTTCCCCTTTCCTGACAGAGTCAAGTTTATAAATCAACAACAGCTATATACATATATACTATATATAGCATAGATATACATATAATATAGATATGGACATATAGACATATGTCTACAGCACAGATAAAGGCATTAGATATATGTGTGTAGCATATATCAAGCTATAGACTGAAAGCTCAAGCAAAGGACTCCCATGGGTATATTTTTTGCCATTTTTGTAGAGGTTGTCTTTTGATCTCTTTTTCTAGTAAGAACTTTGGCAATTCTAATGCTTATTAGACAAAGGGTCAAGTGGTACATATTCTTAAATTTTTGTTTTTCTAATCCATGAGTGATTATCTTTTATTTTCTTTAGGTCAGTTATTAGATGGCTATTTGCCAAAGCAAAAAGATTGAAATGTTTGCCTTGGAGAGGTAAAGGTATGAAACACTCAGCTGACATCTCTCCTACCTATTTTGCCTATTAATTAACAATTTCTTGAGAGATTCTTGTCATTATCCTCTTGATACTATAAGAAAAAAAAATCACATGCTTTTCTGAAAATAAGAATAAGCTCATCCTCCTAAAATGTATCCACAGCCTTGATATGTCATGGTTTTATATAAATTACAGCTGTTGTTGAGACCTCCAGATGTCAGTAATTCTAAATCGTCATTTTAAACTGTTTGGAAGATTGCAGTCATGAATAAATTAATCGAGCAAGGCTGAATGTCTGAGGGGCCATAAATTCTTGTAGTACTATTACATTTATAACAAAGAAATTGTATTTTCTTTCTTTTTCTATTTTTCCTTCTTACTTTTCTTCCTTTTTTCTCTTCATTCCACTATTCTTTTCCTTTCTTTCAATCATACATATTTTTCAGAAATGCTTAGGGGAGGAAAAAAAAAAAATTCCCCAAATCCTGACAAAATCAGCTGAGGAAACTTACACTAGCTTAGTGGCAATCTTTTTTTCAATTAAATTTGATATTTTAAATGTTCATTTATTGCTTCCGGAAGTTCCCTAGGGATTTACACAGGGAGAATCGTATGAGAGGCAGGACCATATGATGGGCTCAAGTGTAAAATTTCCTACTGTCCACTAAGTCTCCATGAGACATTGGAAAATGCTCTGTGTTTCATTAGTGATAGTAAGAGAAACTCAATGTCTTATTGGACACTCTGTGCCAAAATCAGTAAAGATGGAGACATGAGGATCACTGAGGCCCGCTCTGCCCTCCAGTAGCTTGACATTAACTCAGAAGATATGGAAAGTATATAGAACCCAATAAAAATATGTCCTAGAGACTGAAAAACAGGGTCAAAGAACGTGAAATGTAATGTGACTTGGAGGTAGAAGATGAGAGGGGAACATATTTAATATTAAGCGTTGAAGAAAAGATACAGTATTTCTGGGTGAATACTTAGGTAAAGAAATTTCTAGATGGAATAGCATGGAAAAAAAGTTTTAAAGAAAGTTCCATGATAAGTAAAAGCGGAGTTATTTAAGCAATGTAGTATGTATTTAGTCAAATATTTAACTTATCTTCACTCTCCGCATCTGTAGACTAAATTTTAATAGCATCTACCCAACAGGATTTTATGAGAATTAAGTGAGGTGATGAATGGAAGGAGTGTGGCATTTAATTCCCACATATTTGTGAGTTCCACTTATTTGCCTTTCTATGGCAAAATCACAGACTTATTATTAAATGCCAAAATAGCCATAAAATCAGAACTAATTGTGTAATTGTCATCAGACAAATACTGGTCATTGTTAAGTGTGTAAATAAGCTTTAATATTTAGAAGAATAAGGCTAAATAATTCTGTAAAACTTTATTTGGGGAATGTTGTAGGAATACTAATTTTACCTTAATTTAGTCTCCAAAGACCTTTCAAAATTCATATTTGCTCAAAAACAAATGTTCTTTAAAAGTTGTACTTAATTTATTTTATGGCAATTTCCTTCATACTTTATATTAGAAATTGACATCATTTTCCCCCCTGCTGTCATGCATTAAATGTTGTCCACTTATGGACACAGACCCACATATAGAGGCTATGGAATTCCCAGCATGCTATTGAAAATCATATCCACTTCTCTCCCACTCAATAAATTATATGAAAAGACAAGTAAATATATAGGATTATTTGAAGGAAAACTTTGAGGCCATGACTTCTTTATCTTATCCTTATTTAGCATCTGGCACAAGAAAATTGTCATTTGAAGAACAGTGGAGCTAAATAGAGAACTTTAGTATGGAGAAAAAGATTTAAGGCAGACATGAAATTTTATTTCAATATTTGAAGGACAGATGAGAAGAGAGAGAAAATTTAGTTTTCCTAACTCCACACGGCAGATGTATGACCAATAGGTAGAAATTGCAAAGATATAGTTTCTTCTTATACTAAAGTAAAGTTTAGTAACAATGAGTGGCCTCAAAAGTGGCATAATCACTTTAGAACCTAAAGAATATGAGTCTCTGTCATTTTCTACCTTTGTCTATTTCTTAGTCTCAGAAATTGCTACTCTTATTTCAATAAAAAACAATTACTATACTATAAATTAACTAGGTCTAACAGATATCTATAGAACAGTACACCATGCACTAGCAGAATAAACATTCTTACCAAGTGTACACAGTACATTCATCAGAATAGACCATATAATAGACCATAAAACAAACCTCAATAAATTTTAAAAGAATTGCAATAATGCAAAGTATGTTCTCTGACCATAATGGAATGAAATTAGAAATCAATAACAGAAAGACATTTGTGAAACTCACAAATATGTGGAAATTAAATGATGCATTCCTAAATAATCGAAGAGTCAAAGAAGAAGTCAAAAGGGAAATTAGTATATATTTTGAGACAAATGAAAATGAAGACACAACATACCAAAACTTATAGGATGTGGGTAAGGCAGTGCTTAGAGGAAAATTTATATCTGGACACATTTATATTTTAAAAAACCTCAAATCAACAAAATCACCTTCTAAAGCATTGGAAAAAGAAGAGCAAACTAAACCTAAAAGAATCAGAAGAAAAGAAATAAAAAAGACTAGAGTATAAATTAATGAAATAAGGAATAGAAAAAATAGAGAAAAACAATGAAACCAAAAGTTGTTTAATCGAAAATGTCAACAAAATTTGCAAACTTTTATCTAGTCTGACCAAGAAGAAAGGAGAGAAAACTCAAATTATTGAAAACTGGAATGAAAGAGGAAATATCCGTATTGACTTTACAGAAATAAAAAGGATTATAAAAGACTACTATACACAACTGTATGTCAACAGATTACATACAATAGATTAAGTGAATAAATTCCTAGAAAAACATGAACTACCAAAACTGACTCAAGAAAAATTAGAAAGTTTTAATAGACAAAATTTTTACTAGGACAAGTAAATAAATTGAGTTAGTCTTCAAAAAACCTTTCCACAAAGAAATGCTTGGATGCAAATAGCTTTAGTCTGGAATTCTACCAAATATTAAACAAAAAGATTAATGCAAAGTTTTTCACAAATTCTTCCAAAATACAGAAGAGGAGGGAATACTTCTGAATTCATTCTATAAGGCCAGTATTAGCCTAATACCAAAACAAAACAAAGACATCATATGAAAAGAAAAAGAGAGACAAATATCTCTTATGAATATAGTCACAAAAATCCTCAACTAAATACTAGCAAAGCTAATCCAGCAACATATAAAAAAGATATACTCTATCACTAAGTGGAGTTTATTGCTGGAATGTAAAGTCTAAAATATAAAAATTCGTTAATATATCAATAGAAGAAAGGACAAAATCACATGGTTTAATGTGAATCATATCATGTTTATATCATTATATCAATCAATAATGTGAATATCATGTTTAATAGAAACAGAGAAAGCATTTAACAAAATCCAGTACCACTTCATGATAAAAACACACTTCAGACTAGAAACACAAGGAAACTTTCACAATCTGCTAAAGGGCTTGCACAAAACCCCCACAGCTGACTTTACACTTAATGGGTAAAGATTTAACGCTTTTCTCTCAAGATCAGGAAGAAGATGAGGATGTCCTCTCTCACCACTTCTATCCAACACAGAACTGGAAGTTCCAGGCAGAGAAATTATATGAAAACATGAAATAAAATACATCATGTTGAAATGGAAGAATTAAAACTATCTCTTTTTGCAGATAAATAGACTTGCATATAGACTATCCTAAGGAATCCACTAAAAAATGTTAAAACTAATAAAGGAATTCAGGTTGCAGAATCCAAGATCAATATACATTATGCTCTGAAATCTACAAAACATTGTTGACAGAAATTAAAGAAAACCTAAATAAACAGAAAGTTATCCCATATTCACAGATAGGAAAAAAATATTGTTAAAGGTGGGGCAACCCTCCTCAAATATTTCTACAGATTCAGTGCCATCTCCTTCAAATGCAAGCTGGCTTCTTTGGACAAATTACAAATTGGTGGTAAAATTCATGTGGAATTTCAAGGAATTTAGAATAGCTAAAACTTAAAAAAGAAAAAAATTATGGGAGTCATACTTCTCGATTTCAAAACTTACTACAAATATATGGTAACCAAGACAGAACAGTACTGGAAAAACGATGACATGTATAGATCAGTGGAATAGAACTGAAAGTCCAGAAATAAACCCTCATATTAACAGTGATTTGATTTTTTTAAATTCAATGTATTTAAACTAAAAATACAAAAACAGTTTGCTCATTTCTCCCACACCCCACCCCCTACATCTGGCAACCACCAATGTGTTCTCTGTATCGATCAGCTATACATATGTATGTATTTTAGATTCCACATATAAGAGAGATCATACAGTATTTGTCTTTCTCTCTCCTTTTTTGCTTAGCATAATTCCCTCAATGTCCATTCTTGTCGTGAATGGCAAGATTTCATTCTTTTTTATGGATGGATAATATTCCATTGTATATATACCATAATTTCTTTATCCATTCATTCATTGATGGACACTTAGGTTGTTTCCATATCTTGGCTATTGTAAATAATGCTGCAATAAATATGTGGGTGCATGTATCTTTTTGAGTTAGTGTTTTCATTTTCTTCAGATAAATACACAGAAGTGGAATTGCTGGATTATATGGTGGTTCTATTTTTAATATTTTGAGGAACCTCCATACTGTTTTCCAGAGTGGCTGCACCAATTTATATTCCCACCAACAGTGCACAGGGTTGCCTTTCTCCACATCCTTGCCAACACTTGTTATTTCTAGTCTTTTTTGATAATAGCCATTTTAACGGGTGTGGGGTAATATCTGACTGTGGTTTTGATTTGCATTTCCCTGATGATTAGTGGTGTAGAGTATCTTTTCATGTACCTGTTGGCCATCTGTATGTCTTCTCTGGAAAAAGGTTTATTCAGATCCTCTGCCAATTTTTTAATTGCGTTGTTTGTTTTTTTGATATTGAGTTGGATGTGTTCTTTATATATTTTGCATATTAGCCCCTTATCAGGTACATAATTTGCACATATTTTCCACCATTCGGTAGGTTGCCTTTTTATTTGCTTGATGGTTTCTTTTGCTGTGCAGAGCTTTTTGGTTTGATGTAGTTCCACCTGTTTATTTTTGCTTTCGTTGCTTTTGCTTCTGGTGTGAGATTCAAAAAATCATTATAACACCTATGTCCAGGAGCTTACTGCCTGTTTTTTCTTCTAGGACATTTATGGTTTCAAGTCTTGCACTCAAGTCGTTAATCTATTTTGAGTTAATTTTTGTGTATAGTGTAAGATATTGGTCCAGCAATTTGATTTTTGATGAAATTGTATCAAGGCAATTTAATGGAGGAGAAAAAATGATCTTTTCAACAAATGATTTTAGCACAACTGTATATCTACATGTAAAAAGAATGAAGTTGGACCCTTACCTCAGGCTGTACATAAAAATGAACTCAAATGAATCTAAATATAACAGCAAAAATTATAAAAATCATAGAAGAAAATATATGAGAAAAATCCTTGTGACCTTGGGTTAGGCAAAATCTTCTTAAGTATGACGTCAAAACCACAAGTGGCAAAGAAAAAAATAGATAATTTAGGCTTGATAAATTAAAAACTTTTATACTTTTATGGATACCATCAAGAAAGTGAAGAAAAACAGCTCACAGAGTGGGAGAAATTATTTTCAAATCTTATATGTGACAAAGAATTTATACCTAATATATAAAAAAACTTACAACTCAATAATAAAAAGATTAATAACCCAATTTATAAATGAACAAAATATCTGAATAGATATTTATGTAAAGAAGATATACAAATGACTAGTGAACACATTCAAAGATGCTCAACATCATTAATTAGAGGGGAAATGCAGGTCAAAACCACAATGTGATACTACTTCACACCCACTAGGATAACTACAATAAAAAAATCAAATAACAGGTTTTGGCAAGGAGGTGGAGATAGAAAAATTCTTATACATTGCTGTTAGGAATGGAAAAATGGTGCATCCACTTTGGAAAATAGTCTAACAGTTCTTCAAAATGTTAAATATAGTGTCACCAAATGATCCAGCAATCCCACTTCTAGGTGTATCTACAAGAAATTAAAAAAATATGTCCATACAAAACCTTGTATATGGATAGTCATTGCAGCATTATTTATAATAAGCAGAAATGAAAACAGTCCAAATGTCTATCAAGTGATGAATGGCTAAATGCAATACGGTATATTCATACAATGAAATATGATTTGGCAATGAAAAGAAATGAAGTACTCTCATATGCTACAACATGAATTAATCTTGAAAATATTATGCTAAGTAGAAGAAATGAGTCACAAATATCATGCATTGTATGATTCCACTTATATCAAATGACCAGAATAGGCATGTTTATATATAGAGAAAGTAGGTTAGTAATTTCCTAGGGCTATTGCGGGGGCAGGTGGAGAGTGGTTGGAGAGAAATGGGAAGTGGCTGCTAATAGGTACATATTTTCTTTTTGAGATGATGAAGTGGTTCTAAAATTGATCATGGTGATGGCTGCATAAGCCCGTGAATATACTAAATCTATTGAATGTTATACTTTATGTGAATTGTATGATAAGTGAATTATATCTCAATAATGTTATACTAAAAAACAATTACTTCTATCTTTTTCAACATACTTTGCTTTTTTACCTTGCACATTTTAATGTTTTCTATTCCTTAAACCTATTTGTTGATTAATTCAATAAATATTTATTGAATGCATACCATGTGTCAGACATTGATACAGCTATTTTGGCTACAGGAGTGAACAACTGAGGCAAAAATTACAACCTTAAAATTACATTTTAGTGAGACAAATAGACCATAAACAAGATAAGTAATATAAATGTCATGCAAAATAGAGAAATTATCTTAAAAAGAAACAAATTAGAGAAGGGGGAATTGTCCAGGCACAAAATTTTAGATAGTATAGCCAAGGAACTTCTCATTGAGAAGATGGCCTTTGATTGAAGACCAGAAGGAAATGAGAGAGTCCTTGATTTATCAGGGAGAAGGAAAAAATAGAGGAAACATCAAGTGTGAAATCTGTGAATCTTCTAGTAGCTATTAAGAGAACATTGAAACTGTAGCACGGTGATCGAGGGAAAAGAAATAGTCACTGAATTTAGGAAGGAAATCTTGACAAAACCACATAGAGCTTTGTGGATTATGATAAATATTTACACATTTTTTCTGGTTGAAATGAGAAAATATTGGTAGACATTTATTATAAAAATGATTCCATGTGAATTATATTTTTAAAAAATTGATCTTTTTATTTTAAGCATCCTCTGTAGCAGGGTAAAGGAGTAAGCAAAAGACCAGTTATGAAGTTTTTGCAGTAATAGTGGCGAAAGATGATAGTAGCTCAGGTGGAGGTTATGCTAGTGAACACATCACATAGAATATAGTATGAACGGTGCCCCCTGGAATTGTGCCACATGAGGCCCTTGGTTAACGCAGTTGGTGTGATGGAGTCAAATTCAAGATATATTTTGAAGGTAAAACCAGCAAGATTTTTCGATAGATTACCTGTGGAGGGGTTTGCGAGAGAAAGAAAAGCATAAAATATGATTTTAGGTCTTCAGTCAGAGCTCCCACAGGAATGGAGTCATTTCTGAAATAGGGAAGATGGCAGGAGAACTACATGTGTGTGTAGAATATCATGAGCTCAGATCTGTGCAAGCCACGTTTAAGACATCTCTTAGATATCTAAACGGAGCTGTCTTTGCAACTGATAGATGAAGTTGAGGGCAGAAGTCTGATCTGGAGAGAGAAATTTTAGAAATATTAGAGTGATGCTATTTAAAGCCAGGAACTGGAAGAGAACATATTGCCTTTTTTACTTCTCACCCAACTCATTACTTCCCCTATTAGACTTTCTCTTAAGTCTCCAAACTGTGTTAGATGCCCCTCCCATACACTTTCTTAGTGAGCAGTGCAGTACATTCCAATGTCATAGTATTTTAATATGCTAAATGTTATGTGTGGTGGGAATCATCACCACAGTCTAATACTTCAGAATAGGTTTTATTTCTGTACTGCTTTTCATAGAGTAAGGTATTTATAAAAATGTATATAACTGATGAATAAAAGAATTTTGAAGTAATCTACAAGGGTGGATTAAAAGGGTAACTCTAAGAAATAAGTTTGTAATTAGCATAATGGTTTTCTTTTTGAGATTTTTGAAAATCTCATCACTGAGGGTATCCAAATAAAATGTAAAATATTTAATTTCCATCAAGGATCTTGTGGAGGGGAATTCTGTGCATGATGATCAGGACCTCTGAGAACTCGATCACCTCTAAAATCTTAACTTCTATGAATCAAATGAACTCATTAATGGGGAAAGGAAATAAATTAATACAAATGTAGGAAGATCCATTAAACAAATTGATGATGTTAAGGTGTCACCTGCATATCTAGCTGTCTTTCTACGAAAAGATATCAATAAAATGTTATTACCTTGGAATTTTATCAAATTCCAGGTTCAATTTCTCAGTCAATTCCTCAAGGATTTAAAGATGCTTATTTATGCCAGAAAGTTCACAAAGACTTGATATTGTAATAATTTATAGTGAGAAATAAAACTGTCAAAGGCACAAGATATTCAAGTAAGTCTAAACCGTTTTCTATGTAGGCAAGCCGCGTGGAGAATGAATTTAGCAAAATGATACTTTGTTGAGTAGGAACAGGAAGTCATCACAAGAGGAGATATAGGTTTATCATTTGAATGTGTCAAGGCTTCTTCAGGCTTGGATGTTCTCATAGCCAGTCTTCTTAATAGGACGACCCTTCTCTCAGCACTCTCTTCTGTAGAGTTGTTATAAACTTTGCCTCTTTGGCTGTTGATTTTCTGTCCTCCATTTCTTGCTAACTCTACACTGATTATCTTGTTTTTTTTTAATAGATATATAATAACTTCATTTTAGTCTTGTTCTTCTTATGAAACATTCCTTTTGCAGGGTCTTTATCTGTCTCTTCTTGATAACTGGTGAGCTGACTTGACAGTTTAACTTTCAGGGAGGAATGGGTTAAAGCAGCAGATCTGCTGTCCTCTCACCTTTTTTTTTTTTTTTCTTTACCAAGAAGACACTTCTGGAAGCAAGAAAACAAGGGAGAGAACCATGTCCAGTCTCTTTTTCCTCTGGAACTCTGCATGAAGAGGAGGGAGAGACATCACCTATGAAATGTCCTCAGCAGCTGTATTAGCTAAAGATACACTATAATAAATAGAGCCTGGGGTCTATGAGTCACAACTGCCTGGAGAATGTCACCAAAGCTATATAACTCTCTGAAATAGAAAATGGAGATGTTTTATAAGTTAAATGTTCCTCATTATGTGAGAATACCTACAAACCTCACCCAGAGTCCTCATCTATCTGGCCAGAGGTGTCTGCGATACATGGGAATAAACAACCCCCAGAGCCATCCTCAATGTCACAGATATATTTCTGCTTTTATTGAGCTTCTGATTTCCTTTATCCTTGAAATTATTTACTAAAGCTTATAACTGGGTAAGATCTCTGATTTGTGTGAGGCTGATTTGACAATCCAATCCAGCTATCCAAATGATAGAAGAGAAATCTTATTCCTTCATTTGTAAGACCTAGGGGAGAGGAAAAGGGGATCACTTCATTATCACTGCTATGTAACATCTGCAAGAGTCATCTACATGTGTACAGAGTTTTCAAATATATATATATGTAATTCAAATAATGGAATGAGACCATTAATCCTATGACTAATGCAAAGAAGTTCAAATAAATCTAAATAGTCCTACCTGGTAATGTGATGTAGAAAGTATTTTGATGCTTATAGAACTAACCACACTGTTTCCAGTAATATCCATTCTTTGAAATCCTGTATGCTTTGAGTGCAGTTCAATAATATTTATAAGAATATGATCTTATTTATCTATAAGGGAATGCATTACAAAACTATATAGCATTTTAATTTCTTTATGGAACACAAAGCTTATCTTGCTTCCTTAATTTACAGCACAGAAATCAAGACCCTTGTAAGTTATGTACATTACCCAGTATCACACAAGTATTAGCACCAGAGACAGAATTATATCCCAGATTTCTGACTTTTATATTATCTCCGCTATACCAAAGTAAGAAGCACTAAATTCATGTTTTAAAATCTCATACTTGTAAAAAGTGGGTCTATAAGAAAAAATATAAAATACATAATAGACTTTTCTAGTGTTGTTTGCTTTTTCTTTCTTTCTTTCTTTCTCTTTTTTCTTTCCTTTGAGAAAGTGTTTTATTGATGCTCTCACCCCTCTAGATATGTTACTGTGTAATTTGTATCTAGAAACCATAATAAATTTTGCCAGTTTTCTATATCTAAGCAATTTTCTTGAACAGTGTAATTAATTTGTAAGAAGACATTGCCAACTGTGAAGTTTACAATTCAAAATTGCAATTCAGAAACTTGTTAAAATACCAGATTTGCCATAAAAGTAGAAATGATAACAGTAGCAACAAAAGCAATTGAAATCTAACATATAAATAAATTACAGCTATGTTATCAGTAAAATTATAATTAATGTTGTGTCAAGAACTTTCAATGTAAGATCCATTTTTCAGTGTGTTCTTAAGTTAAACATAAAATGATTAATTCTGACATAGATAGTTGTTTATAATAAGAAAACATAGACATTTTCCATGGACATACAAAATAGAATTGTCTCTAAAAAGTAGTTTCTTTTTCCATTAGCAAGAAGGTGGCTTCTTGAATATATACAGTAAACTATTATATATTTAGGAGGTCTAGATATGTTAGTGAATTAAATTTTAACCTAATTTTATATTTATTCTCCCAATTAGCTGCTCATTTCTGTGTTTAATATAAAATATAGGATAATACAAAGTTACATTTGAACAAAACCATACAGTGTAAGCTTAGTACACGTACAAGCCTAGCCCATTTTAAAATCTTCATAGACAATATCTATATACCTTTGAAGTAAAAACCACCCCCCCAAAAAAAATCTAACATATATTTGGCAAATTATTTGTATTCAGAAAACAAGCCCTAACATTCCAAAATAAAAAGACAAACAACCCCTTTAAAAATGTGCAAAAGGCTCAAAAATCACCTCACAAAAGAAGATATAGGAAAGGCCAGCACATAAAAACAGTGATCAGTGTCATTGGTCACCATAGAAATAAACATTTAAACCACATTTTTTTGTTTGTTTGTTTATTGCAGGAACATTGGTTTATAACATTGTGTAAATTTCAGGTGTACATCATTATACTTCTATTTCTGCATAGATTACATCGTGTTCACCACCCAAATACTAATTACAACCCATCACCACACAGGTGCCGAATCATCCCTTTCCGCCTCCTCCCTCCCCTCTTTCCCTCTGGTAACCACCAATCCAATCTCTGTCTCTATGTGTTTGTTTGTTGTTATTATCTACTACTTAATGAGGGAGATCATACTGTATTTGACCTTCTCCCTCTGACTTATTTCACTTTGCATAATACCCTCAATGTCCATCCATGTTGTCACAAATGGCTGGATTTCATCCTATCTTATGGCTGAGTAGTATTCCATTGCGTATATATACCACATCTTCTTTATCCATTCGTCCCTTGATGGGCACTTAGGTTGCTTGCAAGTCTTGGCTATTGTGAATAACTCTGCAATGAACACAGGGGTGCATGTATCTTTATGCATTCATGTTTTCATGTTCTTTCGATAAATATCCCACAGTGGAATAGCTGGATCATATGATAGTTCTATTCTTAATTTTTTGAAGAATCTCCATACTGTTTTCCATAGTGGCTGCACCAGTTTGCACTCCCACCAGCAGTGTATGAGAGTTCCCTTCTCTCCACATCCTCTCCAACACATGCTGTTTCCTGTCTTGTTAATTATAGCCATTCTGACAGGCGTGAGGTGATATCTCAATGTAGTTTTGATTTGCATTTCCCTGATAGTTAATGATTTTGAACATCTTTTCATGTGTCTGTTGGCCATCTGTATATCTTCTTTGCAGAAATGTCTGTTCAGGTCTTTTGCCCATTTTTTAATTGGGTTGTTAGTTTTTTTGTTGTTGAGGTGCATGAGTTCTTTATATATTTTGGAGATTAACCCCTTATCAGATGTATGATTTGCAAATGTCTTCTCCCAATTGTTGGGTTGTCTTTTCGCTTTGTTGATGGTTTCCTTTGCTGTGCAGAAGCTTTTTAGTTGGATGTAGTCCTATTTGTTTATTTTTGCTATTGTTCCTCTTGCCCTAAACCACATTTTAATACCATTTCAAACCAACTATAATGAATATAATTAGAAAGACTGGCAACATCACACATCAGTGAGGATGTAGAGCACACCTTACTGGCAGGAATGTAAATGAAATACCTATGTCATAGAACTGTTTTGCAGCTTTCAATAATCCCTAGAGATATTTAGCCAAGAGAAATGAATATAAATATGTCCAGAGAAAGACTTGTATTTCTATTATTTATGAAAAAAATAATCCTAATATCCATTAATGGAAGAACAAATTCTCATTGTGTCATATATTTTATGCTAGTCAACAACAAAAAAATGATTTTATATACACAAAAACATAAGTGACTCTCACAGACATTAAACTAAACAAAAAAAACTGACACAAAAATGTACATACTGTGTAATTCCATTTATACAAAGCTTAGGAATAGGAAAAATTAACCTTTGTGCTAGAAATTAAAAGAGTAGTTGTCTTTTCAGGGAATGAGGGTGAGAATTTGACTAGAAAGTATACAAAGAGGTTTTCTTGGGTAATAGAAACATTATAACTTAATCCAAGGGCGGTTTACCTGAATGTATACTTTTGGCAAAACTCGTTGAATTTTACACTTTAGATCTATACTTAATTAAATATAGATTATACTTCACACTTAGGAATACTTGTTCATTTTTTTGTCTTCCAAACTAGATTGTACTTTTATGAAGGTCAGACTTGTAGCCCCATTGTCTCGTACAACACCTCATGTATAGTGGTCAAATGGTTGAATCTATGGGTGAAAGAAAAGAAATGGATGAGCCTGATAGACTGAATTTGACGAATGGAGATGGTGAGCAGTTGACGATGACATACACTTTTGGTCTGAAAAAATGGATAGATATTAGGATCATTCAAATGCATTTGACTTGGGAAATATTGGAAGAAAACCCACTTATTTTGAAGAGATAAATTCAGTTTTGAATATGTTGAGTTTGGGATAATTGTACGGGATTTATAAGATTTTACAAAAAATAAGTAAGTTAATTTTCATTATTCCTTCCATGATAATCCAGGGAGCCAGGAGATATTTTAATCCAGCTCAATCATTCAGAGTTGCATCCTGTTAGCAAAGGTATTTGCTGAGATTTGACATAGGAAGTATATGCCAAACACTAGGCCTAAGTGTAACATTACTTTCCTTACCCCACTGGAATTTGGGCAGAGAATTACTAAAAATATAAACAGGTGAGCCTAGAGTATTATGATGGAGTTGAAAAATGGGTACTAATTAAAAGATTTAAAAGATTTCTCTTTTAAAATAAAAAAATAATCAATGTACAAAATTTGCAATAAGTAAAATAATTCCTCTAGTATAAGTTCATTAAAAATAATCAACATGAATATTCACTAATCTTTCAATAAATGTTACTTATTGGCTAAATAGTTCACAGAAATGGTACTATGTGCTGAATAATATATAATCCTTGCTTCTAGTGATGGGATTAACTCCATTATCCATTCCACTCAGATAATGGACAGACATAAAAAAATGAGAAAAGTAAGTCTCATTCAAAGCTTTTGGCAAAGAGAAGCCATTCTCTTTCTGGACGAGAACAAAGAATGCTTTTCCTAAGTTGCTACTGGCAGCTAACTTATGACTCTAAAGGAAATTAATATTATTACAAAGCTAACCTGCCAAAAGGGTCAGAAAAAGAGTACCAGATAGAATATAGCTTTCTGATGCTCCTGCTGATCCACAGAAGCAACCAACTTTTGAGTGTATCTTACCTGTGGAATTGTAATTCTGTGAGGTTGTATTTTCCTTAGTGATTAGCAAACATGTCAGAGTTTATGCTGCATGCAGCCAATAATAGCCTAACTGATCAGTTAATATGTTGCTCATCTTACTAAAAAGAAAATAGATATTCACTCTTAATGACAATAACATAATGTTACTGTGGGAGAGACCAAGTACCCCTGAGATGTTTGCATCTACTAGGGATCTTGTTGAGATAACCCCTCCCAAGGTGTCAGGGCTCAGTTAGCCTCCTTAAAGACCTGTCCCTCAAAAAGACTCTTGCCTAATCATTAGGCAAAGACACAATCTTAAATTGAAAGACTGAATGTATGCCTGTGACTCCATATCTTCCAGCTAAATTTTCTGAATTTTGACTTCAACTGATTACTCATATCCTCTCTAAGACCAACAGGTAAAATCCAACTTTGATTTAATATCCTAGTTAAACCCAGTCACATCAGAAGTCTAAGCCTCCTTGACCACTCATTTTCACATAGGTGCTTAACCTTATATTACTTTGTACATCTCCCAAATATGACCACATCTACTCCATTCTTGCCCATACCAAACATTTCCTCTGGGTCCTCAGTCAACCACATTTCTCACCAAAAAACTCTATATCTGTATACATTTCTATAAAATTCCCTTCATATTCCTTAATTGGAACGCATTTGTCCCCTTAAAATAAAAACAACAGATATTTCAAATACTAGATCTAGAAATGACCTTAAAGATCATTTATTTTAATATCTAGTGAATTATCGTCCATAGATATTAATATTTTTTAGGCCAAAAGTGGGTTAATGTATTTGCATATTTTTAAATATAAACACACTTTTTTTTAAACTGTCAATTTAAACAAAGTTAAATGGGTTTCTTTAATCTTATGATTTAATGTTTAATGTCCCCTCAGAAATACCACAATGTAAACACTACGGACAGCGTTTGTCAAAATTATTTGACTGTAGAATTCTTAATTTTCAGAGAACCTCAGAAGAATAGTGTTCCACTGAACAATTGAACATTCATTGGCAGATTCTGATCTAGTCTAATCCCTTCATATAAAAATATGCATGGTGAAGCCCAGAAGGTGAGGTTCCTTGGGGAACTTTTAAGTTACAATATATAAAATGATTAAATAAATGTTAGATCTGATATATCTTTGAATTTGTTTGGTATTTTATAATACACAAAAGAATATTCCATAGTTTCCCATGAAATCTACAGAAAAGTCATAAAATATATTATTATTAGTTCTAAAATAGTTTCAAAAAAGTCAAATGACCTATCCAAAGTGCTAGTTCTAACAAATAGGAAAAGTTCCAGGACTTGAAATTATGCTGTCTTACTCATTCTATTACAATGCACAGTTTTTTCTCAGATACAAAGAGAGACAGAGATTTCTATAAGAAAAAGAAAGAAGATTTCTGTAAACTAAAATGATCTGAGAAGGCTTCATTGCAAAGGTGCGAGTTGGGTTCAATTGGGTGAGTTGCATTTGGACAGGTAGAGAGCAGTGTGTTTTATGCAGAGGGCGTGGTACAAACGATGAATGAAAATAAAAACAGAATGGCAAAAGTGGAGGAAAGTGAGGTGGCCAACCCTCCTAGAGTGCAATAGGCTCGATGGCAGATAAGTTTGGATAGACCATGAGGAGCTATGTTAAAAGGTACACAAAATAGTGCTAAAATATTGTTTTCATAAGCACAGGACATATAAGGAGGGTAGCGTCTCTTTTTTTAACATTAATATTGAAAGCAAGGTTAAAAATAACACATTTAAAATTATAAATATAGTAATTAGACTAAAGATTATATTGCAAATTTAATTCCTTAGCAATACTTCATAAATTTTATCCTCACCACTGCTTGTGGGCAGAACTTGGTCTGTGCTCAAAGCCCTCTTATTTCTTTAAAAATACACTAGTGCAGGATTCATTCATGTGGTGTTGAATAATGAGAGTGTGAATAGGAAACTTTCCTCCATTTGGAAGAAAAAACACTTAAACTCTTTTTTTCTTTGGTATAATTAAAAAAACAGCTGAAGCTATATAGCTCCAAAGTTGGCAAGATTGCAATTTTTATCGAGGAAGGAAAATTATGCCATATTTGAAGAAAATTGGTTCACTATTTTTGAAATGTGGAGGATTTAAATTATGCATTAGAATATGTATAAGGAAAATTTTCTTATTTGTGTTCAATGGCTACCTCAGCTAGGGCCATTTGAGCCAAGAAGTTATCAGCTCAAAGTTTTTCAGTTAAAATAGTTTTCCTGGAATACGTCCAAACCATGGGGGCTAAAGTAAAAATGGATTCTGAATATGTAAATTTGCAGCATCAAAGGGAGCAATTATCACCTAATGGCCTAGAGATTGTTTTTTTTTTTTAGGAAGATCGGCCCTGAGCTAACGTCTGCCAATCCTCCTCTTTTTTGCTGAAGAAGACTGGCCCTGGGCTAACATCCATGCCCATCTTCCTCTACTTTATATGGGACACTGCCACAGCATGGATTGACAAGCGGTGCATCAGTGCGCGCCCGGGATCCAAACCAGCGGACCCCGGGCTGCCGAAGAGGAGCTTGCACACTTAACCGCTTGTGCCACCGGGCCAGCCCCTAGAGATTCTTCTTTTTTTCCTTATAAGTTACCAATGAAATATAATACATTTATGTAGAATATTTCCACTCCAAAACTTTCAGTATGCTTCAACTTCATTGAGATAATATTTACATGATGCTATTGTTTGAAGGAGGGATTTGTGGATGTATAAATGGAATTTGGCTGTTGTTTTCATATGGGACCAGGGTTATCCTTACCAAATATTTCTTTGAGATATTTTTGTGTGATTTATTCTTCAGAAAAGAGATTTCAAAAGCCTCTCATTCATTTAGCCATTCTGAGCTTAGTAATGCTCATATTTATTCAGCACCCTTAAAGCCAGTCACTTTGTGGTTAAAGAATGCAAGGCTTATCGAGCATAAGTAACTAGGTCAAGGTAATGAAAGTAGAAATAAGACCAAGGTGCAAATCCTTTTCTATTTGATCATAAAGTCCAGGCTCTTCTCATGACCACAAACGCACTGCATGAAAAAGAAACGTAATGTGCCTTTGTCATTTTTTAACATTATAATATATTTAGGTGTAAAAAAGGTGTAAAAAGTGAACACTGCAAGTTAGAATATATTTAAATACTAAATTGGGTGATACAAATATTAAATGCTATAAATGTCTTAATGAGGAACATAAGTGAGGGCTGTTATATTCTAGCAAGTCTAATGGAGAGGGCGAGACTTGTTCCATTGTATACAATTTGAGTGAAATTTAATAGAGTAGAGGAAATATCATTGCTAACATTTATATTTTTCCCAAGAATGTCCTTGATAGATAATTATCATCTCCCTTCCTTCCTAGATCAACTGCTTAATCTGAATTTATCACGTGGCCAAAATTATCCCTTTTAATCTGTCCCCCTAACTATGGCCAAAGTGGCCCCATAATAGTAAAGTCTATGCCCTTGTTGTGGCCCTATTGTTCTGAAAGTGATTTTACCACAGCAACTGTATATTTGTGTATATTTAAGTATGATGCCTCCACAGGACTAAATCTTTTTGAGGACAAAGCCCATATCTTCTTCAGAACACCTCTGTATACTCAAGGACTAGCATAGTTTGTTATGCTTAGCCAACAGGAGCCTCAATAAATGTGTGTAATGGATTAAAAATATATCACTGGAGTTCTGACTTCTGCTCTAAGATGCAGAGAACAGGAAATAGGGTTGCTCCAAAACTTAAGCAAAAAATATCAAGACTAAAATCAACGTTATAATTTATTTGAACCTATCAAAAAATTGAAGTCACATGGCCTTCATCTGGCTCAAAATCTAAAGAGAGACAGGTGACTGCAACGGGACCAGATCGACAGGTACTCACTTACCTGAAGTAGATACAACCAGATGTAAAAGAATTCAACTAGAATAGTTTACTAGTTGGTGAAGGCCAAGTGCAGGCTGGCAGGGTTATGTGAAGTAATAATCACAACAGGTATGTGAAGACTTCAATGCATCGAGGGCAATCAGAGCAACTCAGTCTTAGCTCAAATCCTAACTAGAATAACTCATAACTTCTCACTCAAGGCCTAGTAGAAGGGAAAGATTTACCTATTTCCAGACATAAAAACTACATACCTCAGTTTCTACTGACCTGTTTGAATTGTCCATCTTTCAATAAAATATTATGAAATACATGAAAAAGAAAGAAACAACACACTCCCAAGAGATAAGGCAATCATCAGAATGAAACTAAGAGATGACACAGATGTTGGAATTATCTGATAAAAAATTTAGAATAATGATGATTAATGTGTTAAAGGTCACAGTGAAAAAGATGGCAGCATGTAAGTTCAGATGGGTAATCTCAGCAAAGATATGAACCAAATAAGAAACAATCAAATTGGAATGTTAGAAATTAAAAAAAAAACTAAAAACTTAGTAAAAAAGGATTGCAATGGTTCCATCAAAGACTTAACATAGATGATAAAAGAACCAGTGAACATGAGAATAGGTAAATATAGATTAGCCAAAATGAAATAAAAAGAGAATAAACAGTGAAATAAACAAAACAGAACATCTAAGAGCAGTAGGATAATATTAAATGGTCTAAAACGTGTATAACTAGAATCCCAGAAGGATAAGAAATAGAGAAAAGAGGTAAAAATAGAAGAAATAATATCTAAGAATTTTCCAAAATTAATGACTCACACCAAACCGCAAACCCCAAAATCTCTGAGAGCACCAAAAAGGATGAATAAAAAAAAATGAAACAAAAGTCTAACTATTGAAAATCAAAGATAAGCAGAAAATTTTGAAGGCAGCTAGGAGAAAAAAAAGAAACATTATGTTCATAGGATAAAAGATAAGAATTACAATCGACTTCTCATCAGAAACCATGCAAGCCAAAGACAATGG
Organism: Diceros bicornis minor; assembly: GCF_020826845.1. Classification (NCBI taxonomy): domain Eukaryota; kingdom Metazoa; phylum Chordata; class Mammalia; order Perissodactyla; family Rhinocerotidae; genus Diceros; species Diceros bicornis. The sequence continues at coordinate 36,510,199 of NC_080746.1, forward strand.
AGCAACATCTTTAAGGTGCTGAGAAAAACAGCAGCAACAACTATTTTCTACCCAGAATTCTATACTCACTTTCATAAGTGAGGGGAGAAAAAAAATTTTCTTATACAAATAAAAACCGAGAGAATCATTACTAGCAGACCTAATCTATAAGAATAGGAATTTAATTCAGTAAATTAGTTACTGAGATAACAAAACTACTGATACGTCAATGAGGGAAGCAACCCAGAGGTTAGCAATAACACTGCTACCATTTCAGGGCTGAAGAGACAACAGGAGCGGGTCAGAGAACAAGAGTAAAGCAGCTCTGCTGTCCAGCAGGAGCTAGAACTCAGGATAGAAAGGTGTCCAGCAGCATCTGGAATCTCAGAGAAGCTGCAACCACCCATGGAGAAGCTTCCTGAAATAGCAACTCCCTCTAGGAACTCAGTTGACCAAATCAAACTGGAAGAGAGTCAGCTTGGCAAACTAGGGCAAATTAGCCTAAGAAATATGAGCCGCAGTGGCCAGCCTCTCCGAGATACAGAATAAAGAAAAAGTGAGCAATGTATCTGAGAGAAAAAGAGACAAATGATCCATTCAGTTCACATTTAAAATATTTTTCTGCATCCATTTCACCACTGTACTCTATTTAACTCCCAAACAAAACATCATGTCACTGCCTAATATGATGCAACTACATTTCATAAAACACAACACTCTTCTTGTCTCCCCAAGTCTCATCAGTTATTGCATTCATTTCAATAATCCAGGATCTCCAGGTCATACGAATGCTTCCCCATCAAATCCACATGTAGCTTCTTGTGGTCTTGTGACATATGGACTAAATTGTAAATTTAAACATCACTTATACTCTTCATACAAAATAACAGGACAAAGGGAAGGGAGAGGAATATAATTAGTTACTATACACAGGTTAATGTATACACGTATATATAATCTCTTTCTCTCTCTTTCACACTCATACACACACACACTCACTCACACGCACATGTAAAACTGCTGCATTCCTCATTTCCTCATTTGTATACGTGGCTTCAAGACTATAGTTATTTATCATTCCTTTTCCTAACGCTCATTACAGGTCTCCTTTGCCCTAAGCCAGCACCTAGATGATCACTGTTTTTTTTTTAAACTCAGAGTTAAATTAATTCCTAAAGGTCTACATATTTAGTTGTCCTGGATTTATTGAATAGATGTACTTTTTACTTAATTCTTGCTATTGGACATGACAGTAATCAGGAGAGCCCCAATGAATCCTCTCGGTTACACCTATAGACCCCCAATTGCATTAGAGTAATAGCAACCCAAATTCTCCCTGATAATTGGAATTAATCATCCCAGCCAGCACAGACCTTGTTTTTGGCCTGTTGAACACCAGAGAAGTAGCGTAAAGACCTGAGAAATGAAGGCTTGCAATAAGAATTTATAGAATCATTCACACAACAGTAAAAGTTTCCAGCAATGTGTGGGAGACCTTTGTTAGAAATACTGTTGCCTAAGTGTGCATAGTGACTCTGACTTTTAGAATATTAACCTTGGTGTTTCCTGACTTTGAATTCCTTGTTATTAAACCTTTAGCGTTGGTCTAGTATATCCTTCATTTTGGAGGCAGTTAAAGCAGATAAAAATTGTGTAAAATAATAAATATTTCTCTTCCAAAAAAAGTGATGAATATCTGTAGAGATTTAGGAGAACTCTGTTAGCTGTGAAAAGCGTGGCTTGTGGAAACCTTAATTCGTCCCTCTTATTGACAGCCGTACTAATTGCGTTAGCTTTAACTGCTGGCATTAGCTTCAATTCTTGTAATTATGTCTGCTTAAAAGTCACAGAGAGGAACATACTGGACTCCATCAGAAACAAGACACTTATAAATAATGACCAAACAAATGTCATGATTAAATACACAGAACCCACCCAAACTGTCAACGTATGATGATTTTTAATTCCAAAAATGTTAGAAGTTCGTTTAAAAAGAATAAAATTCAGTATGATTGCATTTAGTAAAAATGGCCACTCTCTTTTTTTTTTTAGTAAAAAGAAAAAAAGCAGAATTTGGGAAAACAAGTATATTGAGATTGATATGCTTCCTATAATTTTTGAGGAAAATGGATTTTTCATTAGGAGAATTAGATTTTAAATGCCTCAGGGTGAGAGAATTACAGTTAAATGCTAAATCAAAGAAAATCTCTGTAATATAAATAACAATTTCTTAATTTTTTGTAAACATTTTTTTGCATGAGGTTTTCTTGAACTGAGAAATACTAGTAATCTGTATATTCTAATTGATATGTGATTTATTATTACATGTCAGCCTTCATGTTGCTTCCTACTCCTCTTCAATATTCCTATGTGTCTAGTGAACTCAAATGAGACTGAAAGAATGACCTTTAATTAAGAGATAAGAGGGTGCATTTCCTAAAACAAAAGCACGTGGCAGGATTATTGACTCGTTTGCCACCAGCTCAGCACATTGGCTGATGGTATTGATTACAGAGATGCTAACAAATTATGGGGCCACAAAAAAAATTCTATTGTCTCTTGCTATGATAACATTATCAAGAGATGCTAAAAACAGACAAGCTGCCTTCAGATCATTTGAAAATTACAACAATCAAATATATTCCATCAGCGATCTATAGTATAGCTAGGTTTTGTTTCTGGGTTTTTTCTTACTTTGTTCTTCAATTTAAAAACATATTTCAAATTAAGATGGTTGCAATTTGTGTGAAACATAAGGCTTTAAGTACCAACTACTTAGAATTTTGCTGCTGCTACCAGAAAGAATGAAAATATTAATTTGAAATATCACTGCTTGATTTCTTAATGATCTATTGTTCTCTGCTGCTAATTATAGATTCCAGTAGGGGAAAAAGCTATAAAATGCAAACTTCTCCCCACTGCTCTCCGATATTCATGAGTTTCATTTTACTTCATAAATTTTATAAAGTAGATGAGAATGGTGCCGTAAAATTAGATCTTGCAAAACCAACAACATTATACTGAAATGCAAAACAACAAAAGCAGCAAATTTTGGACTGAGTATGGAGAACATAGACCCATTCCTATACCTATACTTGTCTTATGTGAAGTGTTATTCAGGGACTTAATCTGTCATGCCTCAGCTTTCTCACTGTAAAATGAAAGGTGTGACTTTAAAAGACTTCTCGGGAGATTGCATGTTCTAGTCATTAGTGAAAAGAAAATGAACTTTGGATTTAAATAAATGTAGTTGAGAGTCCTCCTCTGTCACTTACCAGCTTTTATTTTCTTCTGTTTAATCTTCAGAAAGTTACATTTTTCTAAGCCTCAGTTTACTGTATCTGTAATAAAGAGATTTAATTATTTTATTTATTTATTACATTAATAAGAAATAAAAGTGCTTTGTATGTTCTAGGCATTCAATTATTATTTTTTCTTGTATGATCCCCCTTCGCCTTTAAAGTTTCTTCTAGATCATCCTATGATATCATCCTATGATTCTAATAAATTCAAGGAGTATTAAATCCTTCTAGTCCACTTTGATCACTTACTTCAGCAATATTTGCGTGGATATAAGCATCCTATTTGTTCATTTGAGATAGTCCAGATAAATACTCTGCAAATTATGCCCTAAAAGTAACCCTCACGGTAAAAAATTCTGTGGTTGAAGGTTTCTAAAATAAGCTGTTTTTAAAAAAAGAACCATATCACAAGTAGTGTAATCTTCTCTAACAAAAAGATGTCATTAAATATGTAGAACTTACTGTGCTTCCTCAGAGCGCTATAAAATAATTCTTTATTCTAAGGACGGTTAAGGTTACCAATTACACGGCTGCCTGCTGACTGTCCACTAAAAAACATTTTTTTGTGTAGTGAAAAGGTTAGTTTGTTTACTCCCAAGCCTGATTTAAGAAAAGAAAAAAATCACAGCTTAGAGTGTATTTTGTTTGCCCTTCTTGACAGTAAAAAACACAATCCCAAACCCTCACATACCTTCATGTTCTGTGACCATTGAGGCCTAAGGCTTGAGGCTTTGATGATAAAATACTCCTTCTTGGGGAATGAGGTAACGCTGACTTTTGTTCAAGGGGCAGAGTTAAGAAAACAGGCCCAAGGGAGACCAAGAGGCGAGAGTAAGCTCAGAATACCTTCCTTCAGTATATGTGTTATTTTTCAAAATAAATATTTAAAAATTTAATCTACAATGCCCTCAACAGTTATTATTGCTTAGGAAACCCTTTTACTTTTTCAAGTGAGTATTTATTCACTGCCTATAAGATAATCACCATTTCACATCGTATGTATTTTATGACAAATCATTTAAAATGCTACCATTATTTTTATTTTTTCAATAACATAGCAACCTTAATATGTGTGGGCGTGTATAAATGGGTTTAAGATGAAGTAATGCAAGATATTAAAAAATACCACATGTGTATATTTGGGGGGAAATGAACAAATAATGACACCTCAAGTAAACTTAGAAGAAAAAAAAAGGTTTGACAAAATTATAGAATGGCTGTCTAGTGTTTCTGTTCAAATATAGATTTTGTTCCTCTTATTGAATGATTGCTACTTAATTTTTCCCAATAAGGGCAGGATTATGTTTATCTTAAGACTTAAGTTAGAGTTTAGGTCAAGGAGAAAAGCAAAGTTTTCCTGGTTCCCTGCAATTCTTGAGGAACTATAAAGTTTCGGTCCACAACAAATGGAGAGACAGTATATTGCAGAGAGTTCTTAGTTCAATCCCAGCTCTGCCTTGGAGAGTTATTTTTGAATCCTAATTTTAAGGGTCCTTATTGCTGAAATTGGGATAATAATAACAGTACATTTATCACAGACTTACTTTAAAAATTAAATAAGGGCCGGCCCCGTGGCTTAGCGGTTAAGTGCACACGCCCTGCTACTGGTAGCCCGGGTTCAGATCCCGGGCGCACTCCGACGCCCCGATTCTCCGGCCATGCTGAGGCCACGTCCCACATACAGCAACTAGAAGGATGTGCAGCTATGATGTACAACTACCTACTGGGGCTTTGGGGGAAATAAATAAATAAATAAAAATTTAAAAATTAAATGAGATGTTATACATAAAATGGCTATTGCCGAGTCTGGCACAAGTGTTTATTAACTGGAATAAAATAAAACAAACAAAAAAAGCATGGAGTAATTGAGAAAAGCTAACTTTGCTGTAGTGTGGCTAGATCCAGCTAGATTCTCATATTTTAACTAAAATTCTCATAACTCGGTCTCAGTCTCTCCCCCTCCTTCCTTTTTCTCCTCTCCTCTTGCCCCTGCTTCCCCCACTCCCTACCTTATTTACACATACATTTATATTATGAAATATAATACTAAGAGCTTATTATTTTTATTTAAAAGTGAAGAAATATCGGAGTTGCAATCCATTTTAGTAGGATTTTTATTGTTAACATTTTCCAATTCTTGTAGATAAATCTATATAAATGTACAGCTCTGTAAGTGTTGTCTGCTGGTTTGAAGCTCTCCTAGGTTACAGCATTTCTACTTCTGTTTGTCCTGAGTTCTCTTCCCATAGAGTCTCTAGTGATTATATACCTAGTTGGGCAGCATATCTGGTATGCGGCCAATAAGTTTAAAAATACATCAGTGTAAGCAAAAGCGTTCATGTGCAGAACATATAAGAGTTTTGAAACATTTTTAAAGCTATACAAAGCATTTGCAACATCTGTCCTCATCTTTTATGTAGATAAAAAGATGAAGTTTCTAAAGGCAGAATTTGATCTAAAATTGTAGCAAATGAGGGAAAAAAACACTTGGGAAACATAAGAGGTTATTTTAATCTGTTCAAGAGTTAAACTCACTTATAAGCAGAAAACATTGTTTAAATTGCAAATGTCCAAAATTAGTGAAAACATTTAGAAATAGCCACATATTTTTCAGCACATTCAAGCTAATATTAATTGTGAATAAAGACTTAAGTCGGAACTTTCCATCTTATAAATAAATGAATAGATGAACTTATCCTGATCCAAGGAGATCTATCATACCCAGTCAGGATCTGTAAATAAGTTTACATATGGAAATATCAAGGAAGAATGATCGGGTATTGACTCAGAGCAGAGAGCTCTTACTTGTGCAAAGCAGTCAGGTTATCTCTTATTTTTGTAGGTGTGTTCCAAAAACATTGTGATTTTACACTCAAAGCTGTTAGTAATAAAAGTATTTTTGAAAGACAAGATACAATAATTTTGCTCATCTGCTAATGTGTCTTTTAGCTTTCAAAAAGTTGGTGTCTCTTGGGGTCTGATGTCGAGTCCAGTATTATTTCATTACTTTAACAGAGTAAAAATCAAACATTTTATAAACTCTTTCCTCACTATAACACTGCTTGGGGGCTCTATACTATTAAGACCCTAAATGATGACATTATGTTATGAAAATATCCTGATTTTCTAAAACTAAATAGTGTAGAATATTGAATTAGATTGAATTATGTTAAATTCTAGGGCTACGCTGTGGCCAATACCTATATATTGTGATTTCCTCCCCTTTTCTGTGTCATCTCTGTTTGTAAACTCTCCAGACAGTTGATTCTCTGGTCTCTGCTTGAAAGGTATTGCCTTGCTTGGTTGCTGTTTGGAGATTTATCAAGCAAATAATTTTTGCTTTCTACCACTGTGCTTCTAAAACTGAATCTCTGCCTTTTTCTCGTTGCAAAGGGAACACAATTTTCTAGGGGTTTACGTTTCAAAATGCTAAGGAAGCAATAAACAAAGCCCCCTCATTTTTAACCTTTTGTTTTTTTTTTTTATCCTTCCTTATGAAGTTCTTTAATGAAAAACTCAGATTTATTCCCATGTCCTCTGTGGTAATATTCATTGCAAACATCATTACGGATGTGAGGTCTCTCCCTTAATTAAGAACTAAAAGGCTTCATTTCCTAAAACAAAAGCATGTGGCAGATTTTATTGATCTGGTCTTTGTCGCCAGCTGAACACATTAGTAGAGGTTATTGATTACTCTAGCGGTAATGAGCTTGGGTTCCTTGTCAGGTGAAGTCCACATTCCTTGGGAACATTTCTTGAAACGGACTAATATGGAAGTCATGTTCACCATGATATACGATCGAGCAGACTTTTAAAGCTTTATTGCCAATGAATCATTCTTTAAAAATATAACAGCAGTCATTAAAAAGGTTATTTTCCAGTCACTATCTTTTTATAATTTCTTCTGAATGCTAATGATGCACTTATGAATAGACGCTAAGCCAAAACAAGTGTAGCCTTAAAGAAATGTGATCACATATGGCTCATACTGCTTTTAATAAGTTCTCAAGTAACCATCATCATTATCTTCTGACGACCAAGCTGGGCAATTTAACCAGTTAAGCTTCATTATTATCAATAGTCATGATCTCCATCCAGTGTTTGGATAAGAATTGATGAAAACAGCTTTGTGGATTGATAACCAATAAGAAATGGTAATCTGGGTAGTAAATGTTTGCAACATTTCTTAAGAAAAATTATAGAAACTTCTTCATTAGGGGAACTACTTTAGATGAATATTGCTAAAATATGTCTCACCCCAAGATTTCTATTCAGGTAAAAGAGCCAGTGCACTACTTATTAGTTCATTTGGGTGGAACGTTGTCAAATGGGATGGATGAAAGCAACGAGGAGACTTGTTCTCCTGTTGACCAGACTACGAAAACGTGATATTTGTACTTCTCAGATTATAGACATGGACGTGTTCAGCCAAAAGAAACTGAGTAATCTTAAAAAAATTTTTCGAAAATGACTTTGGAAAATCATTAGAATATTTGTGTTTTAAATATACTCTTTCCACTATAGATAAATTCAAAATGACCTGCGTGGGAAAATTCTATCCTGCTGAATGGAAGGAAGAGATCCTCATGAAAATAACGTGCAATTGCTCACTAACAAGTACAGCCGATGAGAACATAAGACATGTTATTCGGAGCCTGGGATTTTCATGTTGATTTCGGAATACGAGGAAAATTGATTATTTTATTTGAAATCTTCAGCCTTTTATAGTCTGCTGAGAAGTTTCTGTCTAGTTATTGAAATGTGTTACAAGGCCCTCTGGACCCACTGTCAGACAAAGAAAATATCTACCTCTTTCCCTCTGACCATTTCAGCTTCTGATTGAAGGAGCAAAACTGTTTCTGACCTTTGAATCAATCCAATCCCCAACTCTCATCACCCAACAAAAAAGTTATCCACAATACATTGATAGCATATGTTGCTTCTATCCCTGATAGATTTTACAGTGTTTGTGGCCCTAATGGCGTGAGATATAAATTTAATGGAGATGCAAACACAATAGACAAAATAATAGGCTATTTGTAATTTAGAGTCAAGTTCACCTTTGAAGATGGATAAAATTGACATTTGGTGATGTGGAATCAGCTGCAGGTTTCTGAAGCCAGGTTTATCAGCACAGCCACAGAATTTCAGTATTAAATTTTTAGACAGATAAAAAGTAGTTCCTTTGAAACTTTGCTTACTTGGCTTATTTATATGGCATTTTATATTAATTAGATTGCCGTGTTAATTGACAAACTTTCACCCAGAATATTTTTTTCTTGAATGACTTAGTATTTGTTAGGCAGTGTCAGTAAAACCATCTTGCATGCTTTGACAAATAGGTCCACCTCATGCCAAAAGTACTGTATCTTCAGCATTGCTAAGTGTGACAGGCTATACGTTACATCCATTTTAATTTTCTAATAGCATGATTTTTAGTGGAGATGACCCAGTTCTTGAAAATAAAATTCTAAAAGTTTAAAACGAATTCAATGAAGCTTAATACTTCACTACAACCCTGCCTCACCTTTGAGAAAGGAAAAGCAAAGTTGTGGGAATTCCAGCTGTTTATAAAATCATCATATAAAAATTGCTATATATTATTGAGGACCCTAATAGTACATATCATCCTCTCAGCAATGAACAAAGCCTGTTTGGGATGCTAACGTGACATATGAATAGCTGACTTAGGAAAGAGTAACAAAAACAAATACAAGATTTGTAAAATAAGGCATAGAAGGAAAATGTAAATGAACCGCCATTATTTAGGTCAGAATGAAAATGAAAGAAATTTAATAAATGTATTGTAGTCTCTGAAGGAAATCATATAGTGTGAAATAAGGGATATTTGTTCATCAATAGAGAGAGAGCAAAGGAGCCAGTTATTTACTCCTCCAGGATGTATAGAATAAAGTGTAAATTCCTCATCACAAAATCTCAATACCTCCACGATCTTGCCCTATTATTTTTTCCAGATTGGTGCATTTGCAATCACACACACATACACACACACACACACACACACACACACACACACACACACACATCCAGTGTAATAGCAGGGGAGTAACATTTTTCTTCTCTAAACATGTTTTTCTTTTTTCCAGTTCTGTTGATCCTGTTCTTTCTTCTTGGAATGTCTTCTATTTCATCTCTACTTGTCAAAATTGCTCCCATGGTTAAATGGCCCAAATCCAAGAAAGCATCCCTGACTTATGGAATAATAATAAAGCTTTCTGTACTCTGCTGTCCTCACTAGTCTTTTTGTACCCTATCACATTATATTTCACATCATAATTTATACACAGTATCTGTCACCTTCTCAGGTCTGAATATTCTGCCAATACAAGTTTTGAAACATACACTTCTGTTTCTCTCTAAATATCTGGAACAATTCCTTGCATGTAGAAAATATTTATTTTGAATAAAATTGAAATGATACCTTGGAATGTTTTTCTATCCAAATATGGTGCCACTTAAACACTATGAGAGTATTTCACTTCCTACATATGAAAGGGGTTAGTTGCTAGAGGTTCTTTCATCCACTATAGCCCCTAATATATGCAGTAGTACTTTCCAACATATGAAATTGGGGAGAAGCTGCAATGTGCCACCATCCCCTCTTTCTTTTCCTTATTCAGGCTCTGGATTTTATTTTTCTTTGTTGTCAGACCCTATACTGCTTCTTCCTAATACCACCATCTTCTTCCTTCTGCAGTATGGCTTTTCAGTAAAGACTAAGGAAGATGCGGGTTCAAATATTACTTTTTAATACTTAAATTTCTGTATTACTTTTGTGGACTATTTACCAAGTTTTAGTTTCCTTATCTGCCTCATAGGTTTTCTGTGAGCATTAAATAAATAATGCATGTAAAACTTTTAGCAGAGTGCTTGGTACATAGTAAAAATTTGATAACTGGAAGTTTTTATTATTAATAATAATTGTGATGAAATTATTTGGACTTTTATTCAAATTATTATTTGGAAACAAACTTAGATAGTAAAGCATTGCAGTTTTAGGCTATATTAACCATACAATTGTAAGGCAGCTTAAACTCAGTTGCAGTTAAAAAGTATCAATTTCTGCCAAGGAAGTAATTTGATAAAATGAGATAATGGGCAAAATATCATTTTTAAAATTCAAGAGGTCATCCTAGTTAAAACCTTTTACACAGAATTAGCTGCTCATGCTAGTCATAAAAGTCCATAGAATAGTGACATTTTAGATCCAGAAGAGATTATTTAATTTTAAAGATGAGAAAACTACTAATAAGAGAGGTGATGTTGAGAATGGTATGGGCTTTGAAATATGATTAACCTGTATTTACATCTTTATTCTACTATCTACTAATCTACAGCCATCTACTTCTTTAAGCCTCAGTTTCCTTATCTTTAAATGGGCATAATAACACCTGTCTAATAGAAATGCTGGTGAAAAAAAGAATTATATTAAAAGAGCCTATTTCTGTACATGAATTATACCACTTGATCAACAAGTGTCAATATTCTCCCTGTCTATCAAATACACAAACACACTCACACACATAGATATTGAGTTATTTGATGCCCACATCAGAACTGTCTCTTGTTCTTTGTTTTCTAGAATTAATCCATTTAATAGTGCATAAATGATGTCTTGAATAGGGTCTAATGCATATGTGGACTTTTAAAAATAAATCTTTCATTTTTCTGAAAGTATGTACTGGTTTTGGGAGGGTAGTCTCTACAGATTTATTACTCTGGGAAAGATAAATTGCAGCATTCTATCTTACAATCATCTTTCCGTATCAATTTAAACAAAAGATATAGTGTATATTATCTAATGATATACCTTCGAGTTACTGTATTCTGCTTACCTGTTTTACCTTCTTCTTATTGTCAGCCATTCATACTTCCCTCCACATGTTTCCCTACCCATTTGATTCTATTCAAATTTGTCATACCCATCAACTTTTTACATTGTAATGTAGCTAATCCTAAACTGTTCAAAATTCTCATGGAAGTCAATAGCTATGTGATAATGTTTCTCTTAAATTAATTCATATAGTCTCATTATATCAAGAGTACTGATTGTCCAATGTATAAACATCTTCAGACTGCAGCAGATAACTAAGCTATAATAATGTCTGTCTAAGGGGGTGATTCAGTCTTCTGTCCATTCTCTTGGAAGATGTCTACTCAGATCACACGGAAGTGATGGCTTTGTACTCTACTGCATGAACATTCTTGAACAGGCCTCTTGTGTGAAGATGAGAGAATGAGAGTCTATATGCTGGTTAGGCAGCCACAGGGGAAAGAGAAGAAAGAGACCTCTACATCTATAGCGAGGACTCTTCCTCCTTTCCTTGTATATAATAAATTTAAATATTACATGTTTAAATTCTATCACTGGCATCCTTTAGTCATGACATTCCTCATGACCATTTCGCAGACAACTATTGTGCTCTGTTTTAAAAAATAAATACGAATACAGATTTTTAAAAAACTACATGATATAGAGGGGAATTTTAAGCTATTCAATTCTACTGACAGAGAAACGGGATAATACAGGTTAATGCTTATTCAAATGGTTATTTTGCTTATTTTGAATTTTAATGCTTATTCAATTGAATTTTATTTAATTAATTAATTTATTTTATAGTGAATTTTAATGCTTATTCAAATGCTTCAAATGTTTATTTTGAATTTTAAGGGCAAGAGATAACTGAAAGAATAAAATATCTCATTTTTTTTCTGATATTACTTTCGAAGGAATAATATAATAACAGAACAGATGACTTTTTTATTTAAAAACATGTGTTGGTTTATCTCATGTAAGTGTTAGCTATAACCCCCCTTGGGTGTTTTTCATTTGATATTCTTATATATTGAAAAAGTTCTCATTTGACTCAAATGATTCAGCAAAATATGATTTGATTTTCAATATATGTCATACACTAACTCATAGATTCTTATAGTCACATAAAAGAATATTAGTTAATCAAAATTCATGAACTATATATAGTAACATGTAACAATGTGAATTAACCTGGCAGTATGATAATAGGGGAAAATACTACCAAATGCTTACATATATTGTTATATCTTTCAAACAAAAAAAGCAATCATTTTAAGAATACATATAGATCAAATAAAATACATATAAAAAGAACAGAAGAGAATGAGGAAAACAAGATTCAAGATGGTGGTTACATTGGTGAAAGGCAGGAGGATGGATTGGTGGGAGGCACTGCAGGATTAGATATAGGTATTATTGATCTTATATTTTAAGATGAGTGCTGGAGTTTTGGGTGCTCCCAATAGCCAAAGCTAAAATAATTTGAGTATCAAAATAAATAATCTAGTAATAAATTATAACCCAAAGTAGAATATAGGTCCATACAGATCTAAATGAACAATTATATAATTAAATAAATGGGAGAGAATAGATATAACTCCTTTACAGAAGAGTTCCAAATAATTTATGTAGCTACTCCTTCCTCCAGGAGGGGAACTGACCCCCCTCCCCGATCTTGAGTGTGGAGTGTACTTAGTGACTTGCTGCCAAAGATTAGAGTATGCGTAGAGAGAGGAGGGAAAGAAGTAACTTTAAATGAAGACACCTGGCAAATACTACCTCAGCCAGGTGATCAAGGTTAACGTAATCAATTATAAGTCGTGTCGATAGTATGTACCTTTGATATGATGTGATGTAAATGGCACGTTACTTCTGTAGTTTTCCTCTCAAAAACGAATGAGCTCAATCTCATCAAGAGAAAAACAGCAGACAAACCCAAAGTGAGTGTATTAGTCTGCTCAGGCCGCCATAACAAAATACCACAGGCTGGGTGACTTAAACAATAGACGTTTATTTTCTAACAGTTCTGGAGGCTGGAAGTCTAAGACCTAGGTGCCTGCAGCGTTGGTTTCTGGTGAGACTTCCCTTCCTGGCTTGCAGATGGTCTCCTTCTCTCTGTGTCCTCACATGGCCTTGCCCCTGTGCTAGCACACAGGGAATGAGCAAGCTCTGGTGTTTCATTCTTTTCTTAGAAGGATACAAGTACTATCTGATTAGGGCCCTACCCTTATGACCTCATTTAGCCTTATTATCTAATTCAAGGCCCTATCCTCACATACAGTCACACTGGAGATTAAAACTTCCACACGTGAATTTGGGAGGACATAATTAATCCATAATATTGAGGAATGTTATTGAAATATTGAACTATATTCTTCAAAATAGTCAAGGTTGTCAAGGATAAAAGAAGTCTGAGAAAGTGTCACAGATCTGAGGAAGTTAGGGAAATGTAATGGTAAAAGTAATGTGGCATTCTGGATGTGATTCTGGAAAAGAAAAGGAACATTGGGGGAAAACTTGTGAATTCTGAATAAAATGTTCAGTTTAGTTAATAGTAACGCACTAAGATTGTTTTCTTATTGTGACAAACATACAGTGATGATGTAGGACGTTAACAATAGGGAAAAGTGATTGAGGGTATACTGGATTTCTATGTATTATCTTTGCAACATTTCTCTAAACCTAAAATCATTATAAATAAAAAATTTTATTAAAAAATAAAAAAAATTACTAATGGAGGACCAAAATAAAAAAGAAACAAAGAAACAAATAAAATTAGGCCATGCATGGGCTAATGAGCAAGCTTTACTAAAAAAGGATTATAATTGTGTTGGGGTTCCCCAAGACCACCCTCAAGCTCAAAGATTTGCTGACAGAGCTCAGAAAATTCATTATATTCATGGTTATGGTTATAGACATATAGATATATAGGATATAGTTAAAATTAGTAAAGGGAAAAGCCACATGGACAAAGTCCAGGAGAAATCAGGCACAAGCTTTCAGGTGTCCCCTTCCAGTAGGATTGCACGGACGTGCACATATTTTCTCTCGACAACAACCTGTGATAACTCCTGCAAAGTATTGCCAATCAGGAAAGCTGACCTAGCCCTTGGCATCCAGAATTTTTACTGGGGATCAGTCCCATAGGCAGGCAGTGCCCACTTGACTGAATTTAACTACTCAGTCTCTAGCACCTCAGAGGTCAAGCTAATACCACATGGCCCAGGCAACCCAAAACTTTCTTATCAGGCAAAAATTCCACAGCTCAGAGGTGGTATCTCAGGAGCTGGTTAAGGGCTAGACCTCCTGAAGACAGGCCTGTCTTTGGAAAGTGCAGGACTTGGGCATCCCAAGCCCGCTGCGTTAACTCTTTATTGAACAATAATGAATCTGATGTTGTGTACTTGAAGCTCTCGAGAATATAACATAACGAATAAAAATTAAGTACGATGGCTTTTTGACTTGACTAAGGAGTATAAAACTATAGGCAAGATATTCATGTAAAGGAGAAACTTACAAAAGAAAATAATTAGTGATTTAATAAAGGAAATGAAATTGCTACGTGAACCCAGAAGGAAAGAAATTATTATATTTGAGAAGTGAGGTTGATATAATCATTTCTTTTTTTTAATCTGCCTGGTATAGCACCACCCTCTTCTTTTCTGAAATGCCCTTTTCTTTGAGGTTTGAATGGGAGTTTTCATGCAGAGCCCAACTAGCTGAACATAGCTGCTCGTAAGTAGACACCTGATTGAGATAGGCTCATTAACCTGCTTCTTTAGAATGTTTTTTTTCACTTGGAACCACTGAGAGGGAATTTAAATCCCTTGCTTATTTGCAAATGGGATATACGCGCTGTGGGTGTTGTGAGACTTGATGTATCAAGCTGTGTAGAGGAAGCCATGCAAAGGACTGAAGTTGACAGGAAGACAGAAGTAGAGGCACAAGATGCGGAGTCATAAGTACATACAAACCCTTGATCCACTCCTGCTGGAAATTCATATATCCTCCTGTACGACTTATTGTTTGGTTTCTCTTTTGATCTGAGTTATATCAAGCTATCTTTCTGTTCATTGTTACTAAAGGAATCCTTCCTAATAGAACTCAGTTGAAGATTTATGGAGGAAATGGTATTTGACTGAAGTTTTAAAGGATAATCATCACCAATATTTATTAAATATGTTCTGTGTTTTAAATACATGCTATATGCCGGGAACCCTTAGATTGATAAAATATGAATGCTACTCACAATGAGCTGACAGTAAAGTGGACCTTAACACGTAAACAGATTCAAGCAATTGAGCATGCTTAACACTATAAAGAATCGTGGTAAAAATGTTGAGGCATGAATCTGATTTTCCTCGTTGAAAAGGGAAGGAAATATATTCTAGGCATAAAGAATTCCAAATGATTTAGATTTGACTAGTTGAAGTGTTGTAAGTAGCTGAGATTACTCAGAAAGAGTAAGAAATTAATATAAATATTATGCGACCTAGGAAAACATTACAGAATAAGTTCTAGAAAAATAAAACAAAAAAACATAAATAAGCATCAAGAAAGAGAAAATGCAGGTCTAATGTTTGCTACAGAGATTTCATTGTTAGAATGAATTAATGCTTTAAAAATAATGATTTATTTTGAATCATCCCTAAACATTGGTAGTATTTTCATTTAAACTAAATCCAATTCCTTAAAACTAGTTCTAATTCTTATGCCTTTACTATGAAAAAAATTATATGAGACCCTGAAAAACTTAGCCCCCAAACTGCTCCTCCCCACCCATACTGATAAACCCAAATTTCCCAACTCGTGGCTACTAAATCTCAAAAACTGTTTCTTCCTTTTCAGAATACATTTTTTAACCCTCTATTTCTGAAACAAGCTGAATTTTCAACTAACTTTTCTGGATAAAGCCTTTTTTTCCCTCCAAAACAAGACATTACCTCAGGATCTTCTCATGTCCAGGGTTTTCAATAAAGGTTTATGCTTAGTGATGCTCTAGTTGACTTTCCACAATTTTTGGTGCCGTGCCTTGAACCAGGACTGGGCCTCTGCTGCTTAGCTCAGGTCACGCTAAGAGGACAGATTGTGTCGAATAGTCCTCGATGGCTCCCTTCCTCAGAGTCCCAGTGACTAGAGACCTGAGTAAGTTCTGCTCCTGACAAAGCAGCGCTCCACTGCTTTTGCATTGAAGCACCACATAAGCCTTTATTCTTCTGTCTTAAGTGTCGTCAGCATAATCTTTGATTTAATTTGTTTCACTACTCAGGGGTCTGATGGATGAGGTAGGAGCATAGTGACAAGACTCTCCGTATGTGATTATTTGTCTATTCATTCTTGTCATTTGAATGAGCAATCATCTGTCATTCAGCATGTCTCCAGGTTGTTGCCTATCTTTTTACATGTGCAAAAGTTACAGTATCAATCACACTAAATATTTGAAGCTCTGTAGAAGTTTACCAAAGACAATTGAGAACTTCAATGGCCACTCTGAGGAACTTGGCATATGAATAAACTTGGCACATGGCATTTTTTGATCAATATGAAGAGATCGCAAAAATACATTAAAACTCTAAAATTATTTCCATTAAGAATTTCTTAGAAAAGGCTAATAATAAAAACATGGAATTTATTTCCTCTCCTTCTCTCCACCCAACTGGAAATTGGCTTTCCTCCTGGACTCTTGTATTTTGACTTCCTCTTCCCTCTTATTCTGCTCCTCCTTCTCCTGTACCTTTTCCAAGCCTTTTTACCCTTTCCTTGACCACCCTCTCTCCGGGCAATATCCCCTCCTAATGTCTATCTTAAGTAGAAAATATTACCAGCCCCATTAGTCCTGTAGTTTACAAACTTGGTGAAGATCAGATTTGCAAAATCAAGCTAAGGACTTTTCAAACCTTCATAAGGAAAGACAAACGTTCACTAAAGATTAGGATTGTTCTAAGAAATTATAGTTGGGAATTCTCTTATCTATATGAATTTGTTATATCCTCATGAGACCCAGAATTACTAAAACTTGTTTAGAAAAATCGGGATGATTTGATTACTAAATTTGAAATGAATGCATCAACAGTTGAATATGGATGGATATGGTAGGAGTATAAAATAGGACAAGACCTCAGCAGTTATCCTCAAGCATTTTCTGTTAAAATTGTCTTTTAAAATTCAGATGTGTAAACAGAGAAAGGATAAATCCTTCCTTGATTTCAGAGTTCACTTAACTACCCTCTTGTGGGAATACTCTGGTCTTAATAAGGGTGACGATATCATAACTATCTAATTTAGTTTTGTTATTGTTGTTGTTGTTATCGAGTGGCCCCTAGCTGGGCCATTCACTGGGTAGTACTCAAGTCTGTGGCCTTTATGCTTATGATCTGAAATCATGTCAATCTAACAAGAACTCAGGTGGATGGACAAGAATTAAGTTTAAATCCTTAATCTCCCTTTAATCTGGCTGCCGCTCAGAGTGTATACAAGCCCAGCCTGCCTGGAATTTCCACTAGGGAAAAGAAAGAAGCCCGAAGACCTAGAATGGTCAGGGTGGAATCTTGACTATTCAAAATAAGTCTATGTGCACATCCCTTGCTGCCCCTCTTTGTCCATCTCACTACTTAAGAAGTAGACACGAGGTCCCTTTCTGGGAACAGTTGCATTTAATGACCAAACTGCCTTATTTAGGTGTGTGGACCAGGAGGAGATGAGAGAAGTAGAGTTAGACTATCAGCTCATTGAGTAGTTTCTGCCATAAATCACAGATTGACAAACTGCCGTCAGTCTGGAAAGCCAAACACATGAAACCTATTAATTACAATGGCCCTATGAGTATGGCTGAAATTAATGGATCAGAGAAACAGGAGATAAATCAACAATGGAAATGCCCGAGATGGCATCAATGCTTGTCAATAGCCAGATGTAGTCACTCTGCCGGAAATGGGCGGGAGGCCATGTTCCGTGAGACATTGTCTCCCCCATCTTGCAGGTTTTGGTAGGAATCACATATTTAGCATGCAATTATATCCTCTGCGTCAGAAACAAAGTTTCTTTTTTTAGTGCCTAGTCTATGATTATGGATGTGTTACCATGTCTGGTGCGGTAAATTTAGGTAGATTGGGCAGTGCAGGCACTGTCAAGAGCCTGATGCCAGTTGGTCTTATCAGTGAACAGGCCCTTTCTGTGGGCGTCTATATGAGTCACCCAAACAGTTCAATCAGCAACCACAATTTGATTCCACTGTTCATATCCCCAAAGATTTGTGTTCCTAATCTGCAGCAGTCCTCGGGTTTCAGTTCCATCCACTGAGTGGAGCAACCACGCCCACTTTTAGTTCACGAATTTAATCCAACTTACATTTCTTCTCAAACTATATGTGTGGATTCTTTCCAGTAGGAGACGTTATATATTGAATATTATGTTTGCCTATGGATATGTGAAATTCACAGTATTTTCTAAGGAGACCATAGTTGATACATCACTTCCACAATTTTTTCCATGAATGTCCATATTCAAATGTTTATCAAAATATTCATATTTTTAAGAAAACTTTTTCAGTGTGACAGGTTAATAGTTGCCAATTACCCATCTGTTATGGCAGAAGCTCTAAGTTTACTTATTAGGCATAGGCAACTTACCTACTAATGAAGTTCATAGTTCTATGTCCCTGAAGGTCATGGCCTGAGCTGCTGTAATTTCACAAGTGTCTAAACCAGTAATGAGGAATGAAAAAGAAAAAAAATTCCCACTTTGTGAGGTTGAAAGCCTAAAAGCCTTGCACATGCTAAGTTAATCATGTAAATTTCCACTTTAAAAAAATGTAGCTTCAAAAAGAAAAAAAGAAAGGAAACATATTGTTTTTAAAAAGGATCTGTCTAGCAGAAATGGCAATTCTTTATAAAAATAAAGATACGTATTTTCTTTCACTGATAATTTTCTTAGAATCCTAGAAGAGAAAAACAAGGTAAGGGCATAGAATTAGACTGATTTTTGGAAATTTCAGTAGGATAAATATGTTGACTAGGCAATTGAGTAAAAATTCAGTACAGGTCAGATATGCAAATTAGGAGTTTTTCAAAATTTAATCAGAGATATCTGGGTAGGAAGTTCTAGTGAATAGAATCCAAAGACGGGAGAAAAAGGCAGAGGGAATTTTTTTCTAACTATGCTACTACTTCATATATATTTATGTTGTATACTTACAGTGTAAGTTTAGTATACATATAATTTGTTACAACAGGACTATTCAGGCATATTGTATATAGAAAACTATGTAATTTTTATAATTACATGTAAGATGGTCAATTCTAAGCTTTCTATTATAAGTATTATATGTTGGTTAACAACATGTTTATATTTCAACTTTTCTATTTCATAGATATCATATTTATAGAAGAGAAAAATATCAATATTTTTATATAATTGCAATCTTAAAAGCATAAATAACTTGTCAAAAGAATTGCCACCAAGATGTTTATTAACTATAGTTTTCTTGTTTGTGTAAAATTGTTCTCTTATTCTTCAAGCAAGGGCCACTAGAAGTTTCATACATTATTTTGAAAAGCAAAAGAATAAAATCATCACTTAGAGTGTGCGAGGTTGTTTTTATTCACTATGTACTATTTTGCCATCTCCAGCTCTACATATCAGATACAAGTCAGATAGACAAAAAGACAGCAATCATCAATTGAGACATTTTGAATTTTTTCATGGGGTCACCTTTTAAATAAAACCTATTAGTATTCTGTGAATACATAGAGCACTGTGCCTTCAAAATAGAAGACATGCCAAAGGGACCGAATTCTCAAAGGAGAAGGGTTATCTGCACACGTATTCATCATCAAAATAGCCAGCTACAGAAAATAGGGCTGCAAACATTGCATGTAACCCTGGACAGCTGTAACTCTGAGTGAGTCCTGCGAGGAATGGGATCCACACAGCCATCTGTTCTCAGATATTCCTGACATTCTAGAATCGATTTGCTACTAACACAAGTCAATTAAGGACATTTGTTTTAAACAAGGCATACAAAAATAGGAGGCAAAATTAACATTGAGCTGCCAACTTTTGCTTTGATGGCTCATCCTGGGAATAGGAATGAATGAAAAAGGGAACTGTGAATATGCCTTTTTTCTTTTGTAAAGTTATGTGAACAACCCTAACATCTCACAAGTGATTCCTCTCTCAGAGAAAGATGCAGACACACACATTTGAGAAACCACAGGACCATTGTTCCATTTTCGTAGCTGATTGAACATCAGGAATATTGTTATATATCAAATCTGTATTAACACTGACCATTAAGGAAATCATTTTCTTAGATTCTATAAAGCTGTGTTTATAATTAAAATAAATTTGGGGCACAGATGTATGGTATGCTACTCTCATCTGGGGATCTCAAAATGCTTGCAACGTGTTAACATTTCTAAAGGAGGACTACAACTGAATTCACATAAAAAGATAATTATGCTGGAAAGATCCATTACAAAAATTAGACATATTCATCAGTATATTAATTATAGCAGTACATGTAAGGTGATGAAATTGAAATTATCACTAGTATAGAACAATCCAGATTTTATAACTCATATTTGAACCCTGCTTTCATGGAACCTTGTGTTCTTGCCGTAAGAGATAGGTAATTGTATTTTAGCACATGAAAATGCAAATAGTAATTTTTCTTTTTAAACTACATAATATCATAGTTCATTGGTTATTGAGATGACATTAGTATTGGTAACAGTGTGCTGTAGATGGGCAGCAAGTTTTTTTAAGGATAATCTGGGCATGGCGTTACCACATCTAACCCATCTCTCCAGCGCATTATGAGCACCATTTAACAGCATGTGGCTAGCAATTTTCAATAATTTACAAGTTGCAGAATATTCCTGGAATATATAATCACATTTAATCTTCACAACGATCTTACAAGGCAGGTTTGGGGCAAAGTGTGAAGCAATCAGGAAGGTATGAAATATAGATAGTAGATGCTGTTATTAGATTGTTAATGCAAGGCTGTTACTGGCTACATTTAAAAAATAAGGCAGCTAGTAGATATTCTTAGTTTAATTCATTTTTGTTAAGTTGAAGTTACAGAATTTTAGATGTACACTTAAGAGCAAAAATATTATGAGTGAGACTATGACCCTCAGGGGCTGATGTCTCTGGAGTTTCACACTAGGTATTTTTACCTTAAAAAATGTGAGTAGAGTGAAGCTTGGCAGAGGCAAGACAACTCACTAGAAGAAACAGTTGAGTAATTTTCCTGCAGAGGAAAGTCTACATATGAGAAATCAACAAAGTTTTATAAGTAACATAACGCTGTGTTGAGTTAGGGCATGAGAATGAATAATATGTGTATACTTTGTGTGTGAGTTGGTGTATGTAGAGACAGAAATACACAAAAGAAGAGGCAAAATAACTCAAATATCAATTTATAGCCATAAAAGAGGGTTACAAAATACAACCCTTCTAACATATATTTTCTATTTTAGAAACAAAATGACACAAAGAAAATTGTCACAAATTTTTGGATCTCTGATGCAAAAAGGTTTATACAATTAAGATGTTCCTGAATC
This sequence comes from Diceros bicornis minor, assembly GCF_020826845.1. NCBI lineage: Eukaryota > Metazoa > Chordata > Mammalia > Perissodactyla > Rhinocerotidae > Diceros > Diceros bicornis. The sequence goes on from NC_080746.1 coordinate 36,531,885, forward strand.
TCCAGAAAGTTTAGCTCTACTGATATTGTAACAAATGATTAACTGCCATTTTCTAAGAATTCTACTATTCCCAATCCTGGAATGTTTGACACCAATTAACAATTAAAACTATGTTTATGAAGATTCAAGTAATAATGTGTTACTTCCGAGAATAACATAATTTTTGTATATCATCAGTTCAAGTACTCAATTCTAGGAAATGTGTACAGAAATGCCTCTACATTTCTAAGTAGCAACTGGAAATGTGGAGGGATAATGTTCTTGTATTGCCTTGGAGGGATAGAGGAAGGTAGGGAGCCCTCGGAGTCTGAGAAGGACATGACAACTCCTCTTGTGCAGCCTTTCTCGCTTTCTGACTGTAATTTCCTTTGGAAGCTGGCAAGGACGATTCTCCCCTGAGGGAAATGCATTGACTTTAACAGACAAGGGGGGCAAGCACCTATGGGTTTATTATTAGATGTGGTTTTCAGAAGTGAAGTTTTTAAAAGTTTCAGAAAGTGGTGTTTAAATTACCATAGCTTCGGGGAACCTGTGGTTTATGTGCTAACCATGTACGTATGTTTTACGAAGCTATTTAATCTGCAATTCACTTTTTTTTAAAAAGGCAATTGCCATAGCAACTGACATCACAAAGTTTTATGCTGGCTTTGACACACAGAATACATGACAGACAAGGCCATATATATCTTATGTAGCCTGCTTAAGCTAGAAATGCCTGGTTTCAGGAAAGTGCAAGTTAACTCATTATTTTAGTCATTTTCTTCTCATCACCTAGGGCAAATAATGAGGACAGTGAAGTATAAGCAAAGTAAAAACTACTGAATATTAGCTGCAGCACTGCTATTGGCTGAGAGGGAGGCCCTTTCTTAAAGTGGCCTTAGCAATTTTGAAAGAAAGTCTCATATAAGAAGTCAGAATTCTCCTTTCAATCATAAGGTGTTCTCGGTAAAGAAAATAATTATTTTCCCCCAATAAGCACCTACAATGTGATTTTCACATAAAAAATTCACAGGAACTATGGAGACTAATTGGTCTTTTTGGTAGCATGGTAAATCTATGTTCATAAGAAACCATTTTCATCTCAGATCAGCACAAAAAAACAGTGGAAAAATTTTTAAATACTTAATGTAATTTTATGAAGCAAAAATTCTGAGCATTATTATATTTTGATGATATCAGAATACATATTTTTTTCTGCTTGTAACAGAATTAATAGAAGTCACACTTTGCTATGAAATATGATTTAAAATACAAATACAATTCAATAAATATTTCCATATTTTGAAGCTTTACAAAACCATTTTTTTAATTTTTATTTTGAAAGTATATTTTAATGTTGGATTTTCCTTCTTAGACTCTGCTTATTTAAATTTGTTTCTGAAAGTATTTCAAACAAATCATCAATATGTAAAATAATGACAATCTAGATCATAGTTAATTCATAACTTAATAATTTACTTTCATATTCAATTAGGTTAATCATACAATATTTATTGACCACGTTTTATTATATGTACATGACTCATGTAGGTACTATAGGGATAATTTAAAAAATTCTTTATGTGATCCCTGCCTTTAAGAAGCATATATTATAAACTAGGATAATGAATAAAAGACAGCTTAAATAAGAGCTAAATTATGTGATTCATGCCATAAGTAGTCATCTGATCATCTTCAAATCTTTGTTTAATCTCAAAGGAAACCTGCTGTAATCTTTTGTTCTTGCCTTTACATTATATATGAAAGGAGATAATCTCATTTGTATTATCTCCCAAGAACCAAGATATATCTATGGAAGATTATATTTTAAATTCACATATATGTTGGGTCTTTGGGGGTAAAATTTAATCTTGGCTTAATTTCCTCTGCGCTGGAGCACTGCTTGTCTTCCTTGCCTCTGGAAGTCAGCATGTGAATTCTGCTGTTGTAAAAGACCTCGTCTAAAAAGACTTGATCTCCCCAGCAAACTCCATCTCAGGCCCGGGTCAGGTACATGACGTCCCCTTTTACTTGTCTGGTTGCACACTTGGTTCTGAGTTACTCACAGCCCCTCCTAAAGCTCAAGATGTGGTTTCTCTTATTGTTGTGAATCTTTGCCTGATATCAACAAACTGCCTTACTTGATCCTTGACTTACTTCGTTTTATTTCTCAGGATCTGAATGTTGAGATTTTTAATGTTTGTTTATTTATTTGTTCATATATTTGACATTCCATTTCTATGTTTTGTTTCTTCTGATCCTCATTTGTAGCCTCGTGTTCACACCCTGCTTCGACCCATTTCTTGCAGGGGTGATATTTTTTCCAGTTGTTACTCTTAACCCTACTCACTCCTGTTTTCTTGGGGATCTTACTCTATCACATTTACTCAGCTCTTTCTAGAACGGAAACATGTAATCTGTGATTCAATGACCCTTCATTGATGACAGAATTTATAGAAGTTAGTGGATGCATAGAATTTATGTACATGCTTTTCATGTGTAAACATTTACACATTTCTTTCTTGGGGAAAGCTTCATGTCTTTTATCAGTTTCCTTAAGGGGCCACTGACTCTCTAAAAGTTTGAGGATCATTGCACATACTTCCAATTTATGTATCCATTTATTCCATATTCAAGTAGACACTGCATCTTATACTGACTTCTTTTCCTTCCTTCTTCTCTGTTGCTGAGTATTACGTTGCACTCAGTTCTTAACTCTAAGCTACACTGTCTGCATTGGAGGACCTACTGCATTTCACTACTTTGGCTACATGTGAAAAATAGAAGACCTCAAAATTTCTGGCCCAGACCTCAAATATTACCATCTACCTAAAAGGCACTCTCATCAAATTCACATTAACTAAAATTGAACTCTTTACGTTTCCTCCAAAATTAGATCTCTCACATTTATCAGTGGCACTATAATTCTTACAATCCACTAGGTGCAAAGCTTCGGAAATTTATCTTCCTTATCACTCTTTCTCAATTCCCAGGTGGACTCTGCCTTCAACTCTATTGCGTTACACAATATAAACTTTCTACTGTCACCCTCCATTCCTCCCAGGCCAAAATATTGAAGTAGCTTGTTTTACTTTTTCCTAATTTATATTTCATCTCTAAACACTACTACCAGAATAAAGTTTCTTAAACAATGTGTTATTATTTGTTTTCCATTTACAAAATATTTCTACTAGATACTAATTGTCCCAATACTAAATTTCACAACTTTAAGTCTATTACTAAGAGTCTCCACAATTTGGTTCATAATATTATCCCCAAATTCATCTCTGCAGATATTTACAACCTAAACTCTCTTTCCAAAAAAAAAAACCTACAAATATACCACATGCAATATTCTTGTAATAATATTCTAGCTAAAAACACCACTGTCATCTTTATCAAATTATGTTCAGTATTTTAAAACTCATTTTCAAGTCCTGTGCTATCCAAGAAGTGTTCCCTGATTTTTCTACACATTTATGGTATTCATTCCTGAAAGTCACATTAAAAATAAAACCAGAATCTTTATTTTCTTTGCAAGGTATTTAGCACATTTAGAATGCATGAAATATTTGAGTTACCTTACCATGTTGTGAACATTCCTGACTAGCACATGAGGTCTTTAAAGGCAAAGATTGGGCTTTTAGCATAAGTTTTCTAGCCCAGAGATTTCTTAGTTATACAGGCTATAGATTCAGATATATACATATATATATAGATATATATTTATATCTATATATATATTTATCTATATATATATATCTATCTATATATCTATAGATTTATAAATCTATATATAGATTTATATCTATAGATATATAGATAGATAAATATATATTTGTGTGTGTGTGTGTGTGTGTGAGTAACATTAGCCCTGAGCTAACATCTGATGCCAATCCTCCTCTTTTTGCTGAGGAAGATTGGCCCTGGGCTAACATCCATGCCCATCTTCCTCTACTTTATATGGGATGCCGCCATAGCATGGCTTGACAGGTGGTGCGTCAGTGCGGGCCTGGGATCCAAACCTGCAAATCCCGGGCCGCCGCAGCAGAGAGAGCACACTTAACTGCTAAGCCACTGGGCCGGGCCCTAGATTCAGATGTTTTTATTTAAAAAATAAATTTTATACAAGCATATCAATTTTAAAAGAGTGTTTATAAGACTGCCAGATAAAATATAGAACACTTGGCTAAGTTGGAATTTCATAAAAAGAATAATTTGTTTATGAAATAACTATTTATGATAATTAATGAATAAATTTTTGGTACAGTATGTCCCATACAATACTTGGGATGTACTTATAGTAAAAATCTATCTGTTGTGTATCTGAATTCAAACTTAACTTAGTGTCCTGTATCTGTATTTATTAAATCTGACAACTTTAGTTTATAAGACTGGTTTTCTTTTCAAGGGATAATCGATCATATAGAAATTAAAACTAAATGTTAATGATGTGAAAGTTGAACATTAGATACAGTGTTTTCTTCCTTTCACATTTAGAATGCAATCGAATGTATTGTGAAAAAATTCTAGAAATAGATGTCTTGAATTTTGTGGCCTGAGCTGCAACCCAACTGTCTTCATCTCATTGCAACATACTACAACCCCCTAGGTGAGTTGTTGGGTTATTTCTCTCTTTTTAAAATCAGTGTTTATTTAGTTTTTCAATCTGTAACAAATTATAAAAGCTTGATATGTGCCAGGCACTCTCTTAGGTGCTGGTGATACAGCAGCAAATAAGACCAACAAAGTACCTGCTTTAAAGTGACGAATAAGATAATATAAAAAGAATATAAAAAATATAATTTCAGAGAACAATAAATGCTATAAAGAGAATAAAGCAGGTAGAGTGGTAGGAGTTGGATGGTCAGGGAGGCTTTGTGAAGGAGGCCACAGTGGAGTAGAAGTTTGAGTGATAAACTCAAACGCTGTCCATGAGAAAGTGTGAGGCAGGAGCATTCCAGGCTAAGGGAATAGCTGAAGGAAAACCCTAATGGAAGAACAAGATTGACATGCCTGACAAACCAACAAAGCGTGCTGTGAGTAGACCTCACAGGGCTAGGGAAAGGAGAGTGGTTACAGATGAGGAGGGAGAGGTGGGTACAGGAAATATCATGTTGGTCTTATCGGCCACGTTAAGGATATTGGGTTCACTATTAAATATTTTAAAAATCTATTTAAAAAAAAGATTACTATGAACATCATGTGGAAAATTGATTGTTGAGGGTGGGGGCAAGAGCAAAATAGACCAGCCAGTCAGGTAGCTCTTCTGATAGCCCAGAAATGACACACTGGTGGTGTCAACTAAGATTTGAGAACTGGAGATGGTGACTCAGAGATGAACTCAGGATTCATTTTGTGGTCAGAGCTAACAAATTTTGTAAATAGAGTACTGAGGGCATGAAAGGAATCCAGGATAACTTTTGGGTTTTGAAGTGGGTATCTTGGTGAATGGGAAGACAAGAGGAAGGAACATGATTAGTAGGACTGAAATGAATCACAAATTCAGGCTTGGGACGGAATACCCATTTCTTTGGCTAGATGTCTAGGTACAGTCTCATTATACTAGGGCAAGGGAAAAAGCCCTTGCTAATGATTATGAACACTTTCTAATCTGTTTCCCAGAGTACTTAATGATTGACAATATTCACCCAGGTACATTAGTACGTGTATTATCAGTGGGAAATGTTTTAGGAACATTAACTTCAATTTAATACACTCAAAGCTAAAGGCCAGTCTTATTATTTAAATTTCTCAAAGCTAGAGGCCAGTCTTATTCATCTTTAGCGTGAGTGTCTTATACTCTTTATGACAAGTGCCTGGTAGATGCTGATTAATACGCTGTGGTTTCATTCACAGGCTCCTTTCTGGGTATACCATATTATACCATTCTGGATGTATCATATTAACTGAGCTTCTGTTATTTTCTCAAATAATCCTCCACTATTTCTTTAATCTACACTCTTCTTCTCTAAACTCTTGGCTTTGAGACCAAAAAACTAGTTAAAATACCTTTTATATTAAAAACTTTTCCCTGCACACTATTGAGTAGATAAAACATTCTCATAAACACATGTTAAATGAAAAACATTCATACCTTGGGGAAAGAAATCAAATTTGAAAATAATTGTAAAGTCACTTTTTTTTTTTGGATCAGGTAGATAATAGCTAAGATCATAATACAAAAGTCAGCTTTTGAGACTGTATCTCATACTGATATCAGCATGTGAAATTGAGCAGGAACACTAAATTTCGAGCACTATCCAGGTTAATCTGCAGAGCAAACACCTTAGCTCTCACATCTAAGGCAGTTTTTCAACGCTTCATGTCATCTCTCTCTATAAACCATATAAGTCACCTAAGGATTCTGTTCTTTCTGATTAAGAGAGGAAGGAAATTCTGTCAGCGAAATCAATATCTTACTAGTGGAAAAAATAGAAATTGTAAATAACAGCAGCAATTTTCCAAGATTGGTGATATGCCATGGAAAAGCAAGCTTGATTCTCTCCAGAGCTAGGAAATTCAAGTTTCATCCTAGACATCACATTCTGATAATTTCAAGGTTTATAAGAGGAAGAAAAAACAAAACTATGTTTTTATAGCATTTCTCTGCAATGATAGTTTAAGTTCCATGAGTAAAACTAACCACAAAAATTGCTAACATTTGATGCTTCTATCCATATTACCTATTTTATAGGATCTCATGAGCTAATATATGGGAAGTACTTAGAACACTGCATGACACATGGTAAGCTTTATATTCAAGTTTTATAAATACATACACACATACGTATATACCATTACATACTAAGTGTGGGAACGTTTTTTCTAGGATGTTTCCTTGGGCTGAATAACAGGTGTCATTGTGCCCATTCACATCAGTGAACCACAAAATCAGCGGTGTGCTGGCAAATGTTTAACAACCGACGCTCCAAAGAAAACAAAAGGCCTAATTTGTTGTAACATGTGACAATTTCCGTGGTATAAACATTCCAACTGTGGATGATTTCAAGCTATTGATGTGATGTCATTGAATGGTGTAGTTTGGAGGAAATGGGAATAATCAGTTTTTGTGAGCTGGTATGAGTTGTACTATGTATACAAGTTGTATCCATGATCGTCACCATTGTTTTAAAAAATAACAACCTAAAATATCGTTATCATTATGTATTTTCCAAGCATTTTATCCAAATCTGGATCGTCCTTTTTTATGTATTCTACACTTGCTCAATTCTACTCATTCGCCTTTATTCTAGGCTTTTGTCAGCACTGGCTTATAACTAGGTGGGCAAATACATGGTACACTCACCATTACTGCTCCTCAAAACATCTTTGTATGCATCATATATATAATTTTAATCTTTCGTGCTCACACTTAAAATAAATCCATATCCTTCTCAACACAGCACTCCAGGAAGCCACTTCGATTAATTGTTGTTTGACAAATGATTACAACTGCTTTACCAATCTCTTCACTTCTAATTCTCATCATCTACTGTTAGTCAATATTAACAATGACTAACATTTATGGAATTCCACATGCAAAGCAGTAGTCTAAATACTTTACATGTAATAATTCTCTTAATCCTCCTAATACTATTAAATAAGGTATATTTTTAAATCTATTTATGTAGATAATGAAATGAAGAAACAGAGAGGTTAAATAAATTTCTCTAGGTTGATAATGTCTCATAAATGTAGAAGCTAGAATCAAAACTAGATATTTTGACTCTCTCCTTTCACTTTCAAGTCAAGATTCCCACCTTCTTTAAAATATTTTTCTAGAAGACTTTAACATCCCCATTTCCCCACTTCTCCTGAATTCCCTGCCTTCATTGGCCTTTGTCAAGCACATCTATTCGTATTATTATCACACTGTTTTTTGTCACAACTTTGGGCAAAATTCAAAGCTATATCACACTTTTATATTGTCCAACTCAAGACCATAAAATCATTTGTCCTCATCATTTACTCAGATTTTGAATTCTAAGCACCAAATTGATTTTTTTTCTGAAATAATCATAGGAAACCTGGACTGGCTGCTGCTTCTTTTGATGCCCCATCTGATTGTGTTACTCTTATATTCTTTAGGAATGATATTAATTAAGTAATCATTTTCTAACCCTGAATTGATGTTATTCTGTATTTCAAAGTGGTATACATGATTTCATTCCTATATTTTTGACTTTCATTAGTTGTATTTCCTTTATAAGAATTTAAATGGATATAATTATAGACCTAGCTAGATATTTATGTGCAAATATATAACACATAATTTATTTCCTTAAAGAATTTATGATCTATATGCAGGGAAGAAAAACAGAAACATTAGAGAGCAATGGTGAATTCAAAGGTGTTAGATTGTTGACACAATAGTTTTAGATAATGTTGAGTAATTTATAGAGCATCTATTTCAAATCTTCCCTACTATTCATGATGCTAAAATTTAAGAATGTTTTAAGCCCACAAGGCACCTAAAAGAAAACAAATCTTTTTGAGTGTAATATATACAAAAAGAAACAATAGAAATTACCTGTCTCCTCCTCCAGCCTCACCCTTGAATTCTTTCTGATCTGTGGTCTAAAGCTGACTTACCATCTATGGGATTTTTTTCTCTCTGTATTGGTACTACTGGCATTAGGTGTGATATTAATAAGCTATCTTAGAAAATAAATTTTTTGTAGTGGGCCCTCTTTCTTGGTTATCTGCTTGTTCCTTTTGAGGAAATTATCAGCATTCCAATGAGTCCTAAAGTATGATCGTAACAAGCAAGATGTCCACCACCCAGATATCTGCCCCATTACAGGGCTCTCGTCCCATTGCTGTTTTTGTCCCTCAGAAAGATTGGCTCCTGACTACTCAGTTTACTCCTAGGTGGTTATAGCCTAAGTGTAAGTGATTGGCTTATTTCACTGATGGGTTTATTTCCTCCAAAGAGCGCAAAAATTATTAATCTAAACGCTATTAACTTAAACACAATATTTTGTTCAAAGATACACATAATTGACTACTAGAGGAAAACTGACTTTTATTCTAGCCAGGGTAGAAGAGTTGAAGGTACAAATCTATCTTTAAGTCACGATGAATTTTAAAATAAAATATATACTATATCTTAACTAAATATGCTAAGAATGCTATTTATTTCTTTTATCCAATGTATGAGGAGAAAATTATTACATATTGTGTAGGAAAATTTTAAGAAATAAAATATCTACTTTTTCTTGCTTCATTCTCCAAGAATACAGTAGCATTATTATACGTGCAATGGAACTTTGGTGAAAATATACTGGTGATGAATTATTTCTGCTTTTGTGTTTCTGAAAAATTATTTATTTTGCCTTCCCTGAAAATATGTATTTTTTTGCTGGGAAGAGAATTCTAGGTTCCTAGGTGTTTTTTCCCCTCCAATACTTTAAATATGTTGTTTCACTTTCTTTGGCTTGCACCATTTTGACAAGACATCTGCTGCTATTCTTGTTTTTGTTCTTTTACACATAACACATCTTTTTTCTTTAGCTGCTTTTAATTTTCTCTTTATTGTTGGTTTTAAACAATTTGATTACGATGTACTTCAATGTAATATTCTTTTTTTTTGTGAGGAAGATCAGCCCTGAGCTAATATCCATGCTAATCTTCCTCTTTTTGCTGAGGAAGACCGGCTCTGAGCTAACATCTATTGCCAATCCTCCTCCTTTTTTTCCCCCCAAAGCCCCCAGTGATAGTGGTATGTCATAGTTGCACATCCTTCTGGTTGCTGCATGTGGGACACAGCCTCAGCATGGCCGGAGAAGCGGTGCGTCAGTGCGCGCCCGGGATCTGAACCCGGGCCGCCAGTGGCGGAGTGTGTGCACTTAACAGCTAAGCCACGGGGCCAGCCCGCAGTGTAATATTCTTAATGACTCTTTTTCTTAGGGCTTATTGAGCTTTTTGGGCTTGGACGTTTATATTTTTCATTAAACTTTAAATATTTTCTGATAATATTTCTTAAGATAACTTTTCTATTCCTTCATCCCTTTCCAATATTTCATGTACTCCAGAACTAACAGACACTGTATCCAATTTTGTTGATTCCTTTTCTTCCTCTCTGTTACGTTTTAAGTAATTTCTACTTTTTTTTTTTTTGTGAGGAGGATTAGCCCTGAGCTAACATCTGTTGCCAATCCTCCTCTTTTTGCTGAGGAAGACCAGCCCTGGACTAACATCCGTGCCCATCTTCCTCTACTTTATATGGAACGCCGCCACAGCATGGCTTGACAGGCAGTGTGTCAGTGTGCACCCGGGATCCGAACCTGCGAACGCCTGGCTGCAGCAGTGGAGCGTGCACACTTAACCATATGCCACTGGGCTGGCCCCAGTAATTTCTACTTTTATATTTTGAAGTTCATTAATCTTTTCTTCTGCTGTGTCTAACCTGATTTTTTTAATCCCAGCCAATGATTTTTAAAATTTGAGATATTTTTTTTAAAAAATCTGTAGCATTCTGAATTGAGTTTTGACAAATATCTTTCATATCTCCATTTAATATGCTCTAGTTTTCCTACTCTCTTAAATACCTAGAACACAATTACAATAAATTTTAATGTCTTCGTATACTCATTCTATCATCTGAATTATTTCTGGGCCTATTTCAATTGATTTTTCTCTTTTTTTGGACAAGTTGTAATTACCTGCTTCTTTGCATGTATGGCAATTTTTTTTCCATGCTAACCATCATAAATTTTATATTTTTGGATGCTGGATATTCTTGGATTATTTTATATATTCTTGAGGTCTTTTTTTTTTCTTGGATCTAGTTAAGTTACTTGAAAAGAGTCTGATCTTTTTGAGGCATTTTCTTAGGCTTTCTTAGGACCAGAGCAACATTTGGTCTAGGGCTAATTTTTATCCACTACTGACACAGTAGCCTTCATTATACTCTGATAAGCTGTGCATTATAAGACTTCCTCACTTTGATTGTTAGGAACAAGAATTCTTCTTGGCCCTATTTGAGCCTCAGGGATGGTTCTATCCACTTCTTTCAGATGTTTTTTTATATAGCCCCGGATAGCTTCTTTATATACATGTGCTTCTCATTGTGGAGCTGAAGACTTGAAAGACACTCTCTATAGATCTCCAAAGCTGTTTGTTTCTCTCTCTCTCTTTCTCTCTCCTCTAGTCTTCTCTCCAGGTCTCTGCCCTCTTGTGCTCTGCCATGCCATGCAAACTCTAGATATTTTGTCTTCTCTAAATCCCAACTCCGTTTCCTTAAATCAGGAAGATGACTAAGCTCTGCCTGATGATTTACTCTCTGCACTGCAATCTAGAAATTCTCTCCAAGTTCTAAACTAGGGCAATCATAGAATATTCCTTAATTGTGTCCCTCTCTCAGAGATCACTGTCTTGTGTTGCCTATTGTCCAAACTCTGAAAGCAGTTGTTCTATGTATTGGTCCATTTTTTGAGTTGTTACATAAAGACTGGCCTGAATTGGAAGTGCTAAAATAGTTTCTATAAAAGAGCTTGAGATTTATTTAGTCCTGTATATTCCAAGTTAATTAACCAGTATACACACACACACACACACACACACATATATAAAAGGAATCAGCATATACATACATTATAATATGGAACTATTTTAGCTTCTTTAAAAAAGCAATGGTTAATATGAAAGATAGATTTGGAAAGATTCATTTTACAGAAATATGTAAGGTAATCAAAAAGGATAAGTGAGCGAAGTGAGCAGAATTTTGAAGTTTTCTTTTATATAGTGGTACAAAGTAATTAGATCATTAACCAGAACATTTGACAATTGGAAAGTCATGAAAGGGTGAGAATCAAAGAAAATTTCCAAGGAAAGGCACATAGAGCTTGGTGATAAATAAGAAACATGGGATAAATAGTAGAGAGAATTTCAAAATAACTCCAAAGTCAACTTAATCAAAATCCTCCTGGAAAACAGGGACCATGTATACATAGGACTCTCCGAACAAACTTAAAAAATTAGAAGATTAAATGGAGTTTTATGAGTGATAAAAGTAATGATGTTATACATTTTGCCTCAAAGGCATAGGAATAGACGAACAAAGGAACAAAAGGAGAAAAATGTGTCATGGGAGAAATGAGTTTGCTTTTTCATAGTAGAACATAATGCCTCAGAACATTTAAGGATTCTGTATTAGTAGTTTTTAATATGTTTCTGGTATACTCTTGCCATGTATTTGTGTCAAACTATAAAATCATTTAAACTGCACAAAATTAGGAGTGAAAGCGCTGTATGTGACTAACTAGTCACAGGAGTATTTAAAGAGAAGTGGAAATGTCAAGACCATAAATTAGCTTTTACTTTAGTGGAAGTCTTGACAAATGCAAGAACATAACTTCCGAACATGGGGGAAAATTCCTATCAGCTAACATTAACAACTCATCAGTTCCCTATCCTTAAACCTGAGAGTGGTTTATCTGAATACAAAGTGTTAAGTATATTAGTATTAACTGAAATATTTTTATGCTGTTCACAACTATCAAACACCACACACACAGAAATGTGCAAAAATACATTTGTAGATAATCATGTAAACCTATCCTTGAAAATATTAGTTTTTGATTAGCAGTTCCTGTAGTAATCTACTTGTAAATAATAGCTGCCATTTTATTGAACGTGACTTCATGCTCACCTCTGCAAATGTGTTTTACATGTAGGATTTTCTTTCATTTAATCAGCATAACTTATTTTATTTGACCACTGAGTTGAGTGACATTTTGATGAAGATTAGGAAAAGTGTTTTGCTGCTGAAACATGAAGCATTAATTTTTGAATATGAATTAGACCAATTTTCTCAGAGTAGGTGAGGAAGACTTAAAGGAGACAGGAGAAGACTGACGTATCTATTGTTTCCAAACAGGGCAGTTTTTCTAATAGAAATAACTTAACTGAGAATATATTCTTTTCCCTAAACACAAGTTAAGTAGACCTTCCTCTAGTTGAGAGAGAAACAGAGAATAACATAGACCCACGCTTTTGAGTGGAGGAACAAGATATGATACTGAGGTTATTATTGGTCTTGAAGACTTATTTCACTTACCCCTATCACTATTGCTCAGTACAGCTAACAAGGCAAGCAAAACCGTAAGAAAGAATCACCAGTGAGGTCTTTTGTCCTATGACTAACTGGCTAATTTTAAGAATTATCAATGAACCAGGTGATTTTAGAGCTGTCATGAGATATTCATGACCAAGGAGAAATAAAGAGCTTTGAAAAATGGTTGCAAAAGGCAAGATATAAGAAAGTTCATGATAGCAAAGTTTACTGCTTATTGTAGCATTGAGCAAACTAATCCCCATATATATTAACAGAGTGTACTAAGTACAATGTTTCCAAGAGGAAAAGTATACAGATTTTCTAAATTAATAGAGACAAATGTGCAAAATATAAAGAGAGAAGAAAAGTGTAACAGCAAACATATGGACAGTAGCAATAAGAACAATAATTACAGCTTTGCATATTGACATTTAGATTTTCTGAAGAACTTCTTTTTTTATACAATTCTCCTGGAGAAATCTTCATATAGAAAAGATAGCTATCTGGATGAGAATAAATACATGGCTGAAAATAAATGATTTCAGTCCAAATGTTAGAAGTATGACCAAGACCAAGGGTGAAGTTTATCCCCAGTTCAGATGAGAAAATTTTACTTATTCCTCTAATGGGAAGATTAATAGTTAACTAAGAATCACATCTGGGTAGTGTGTCTTATGATGAGTTTCATATGTACCTTTGTTAATATGCTCAAACACCACACACACACACACACACACACACACACACACACACTCATTCATTTGTATTGTCATCAGTTATTGAGGCACCGCTAATTGTTAGGCACTGAGCTAAAATTTAAAGCAGGGATATAAGGATAAACAACATATGAACCCCATTCCTGAAGATTCCTACTAATAGTATTATCTTCTCTACACCTTAGTGCCTGATCAGTGATACTCTAGGATGCATCTTTAAAACAACTGATTTCAAAGTCTCGCTTTATAGAGGTCTTGTCAGAACAGATCTCTGATATCTATTGGTAGGCCTATCTCATAAATCTGTATGTGGCCTGTGAAGAAATTCCTGTATAACCTACTTTATTGAAGCACACAAATTGAAGCCTTAAGAAAATATCGTTCTGTCTGAATGTGATTCTATACAGAAGAGTTATTATTCTATGATTAAAAATATATAAAGATTCATAAAAACTTGTCTCCAGCTAATACAATGACAATGAAATTGTCTACTTATATTTTATGTGTATTTTGAAAGTATATAAATAAGATGATACTTAATTATCTTAAGATATTCAAGCATCAGGCATGATTATTATAATACTATTATAGGGTATATTGGAGATAATACATAAAAATAAAATTATCTAAATTATGTCAATACTGTAGACCATTTATTTCAAAGGGTGACAGACTAAAGTACTAAATATTTATTTCTGATTATATGAGCATCCTTCATTTATATGCAAAGTGAATACTTCCAGCTCTTAAGAAAACAATGCTCAATGGTAATGTAAGATTTGATAATAATATCATAAAAGATCGAAGTTTGAAATTACAGGAAAATATTGGTAAAAAATATATTGCAAACCTCATCCCAAGAAAAAAATGTCTCCTTTTTAACCAGGAAAGACATAAGGATAATTTTAGAGAAGAAAAAGAAGTTTTTCTAACAATTATTAGTCCACTAGCATTTTCTTTTTGCTCTGTATGAAAGCACATAGTGTGCAGGACTTGTCAAGATGGAAAGAGACACAAAATATCAGTGAAACCAAAAATTCTACTATAGAACTTTTTGTGATACTGCATAGTTTCAGAGACGGTGGAACTGAAAATGAATTTCAGTCATTTGAGTTAAAATTTGGTTAAATATGTTCCAAACACTGATCTGAGCATGGGAACAATTTTCACAGTTCCAGACAGATTGTTTCTCAGATAGAAGACATAGGTTCTTTAGTTTTCCAGTTAATGCCTGGTGTTAGTGATTTCTACTTAACCCGAATAGTGAAAAGTTGCTTAGCTTAATTTCATCCTATTAAACTACATAACTTTTTGGAAGCACTAAACAACAGTTCTCTAACTTACTTGTATTTTTTTCTAATAAACTTCTTTGTGAAAGTCTCCGACAGATCTAAACTCATGATAGAAATGCTATAAATGATGGCCAGCTTAAAAATGAGGAAAATGTCAAGTGTTCTTCGCATTAGAAATTGTTCAATGAGATTTTCTCACCTGTTCAGAAGTGAAGGTAAAGAAACTAAGATTTGTACATTCTGCCCTTTCTAGCACAGTAATAGGTGTTCCTGTAAAAAGATAACAGCAGGGAATCTTTCCTGTTGAGCAATATCAGTCAGAAAGCGAGATGAGGAGGAGTGCTATATGGCATCCAGGATGATGAAAATGCGTCAGGTGTAAGGGCAGAGTTAGGAAACATATAAAATGGGAGTTGATCAATCATATGGAAGATGAAATGCCTCAGGCTGATTTCTGGTAGTCTTCTTGTCCAAATACAGACCAAATAAAGAAATTGTGTTATTTCACCGAGGGGCAAAAAAGGCTTCTGTTTTGCTTCGTTTCTGAGTCTCAGAAGATTGGGTAATTGATGCTTGCCAGAATAGGCTATTGGCTTAGAAATGAAATTATTGATTTTACTTATTTATATATGCCTAATGATGTACAATTTTGTTTGCAATTAATTGAATAATTAAACCTCACAATTCAGAATATACTGGATGAATAAAGGAATGACTGACGATCAGAAGAAAACTGATTGGCAGCATTGGTAGTTTATATAACATTGCAGAGAAGCTTCCTTCCACAGTATTCATTGCTTCTTTTTTTCCACAATGATAAGAAGGTTTAACCTGGATATGGTCAGGGTGAGTAAAGACTGTATTTGCCAACCTACACTACATTTACATGAGGCCACATGACTATGTGCTGGCCAATGGAATGTTCTCAGAAATATGATATATCAGCTTCTGGGAAATTTACTTAAGAGACATTTGCTACATGCTCTTTGCCCACTTTTTGACCCTGTTTCTTACATCTTGCTGCTTGGATCATGGATGTGATGAGAAGGTATCCTTAATTGTTGGTGAGGACAAGGATTAAATTATTCCTAAAAAACTGCATGAAGTCTGGATTCTTGAGGACTCCGTGGATTTGAGTCCCCATCTTTGCCTTGGTCACTTACCTTTAGAATCTGTTTAATGAAAGAAAGAAAAAATATATTGGATCTTGTTTCAAACACTTTCCTTTTCCATTATTTTCATTTAATATGATTCTAACTGAAGCAGAATTGAGCACCTGGAAATGATGATATATATATATATTTTTTTCTTTTAACAAAGTCCTACAGAGAAAACCTCAGGCTAGAATCAATTCATCTGAAAACAGAGGTGGAAGTGAGTATAGCTTTGCCATGGAAGAATCTCTATCTGCTGCCTGAAATTTAAGCTGATGGAGAGTACAACTAATTTGGAATCTTGGAGGATTGAAAAGGTTCATTGCATCTGGATTCCGAAGTGAAACAAACATCAAAACAATGACAACAAAGAAGAATCCTTAGCAGGAGATGGCTATTGCCCCAAACTTTTTTTTTCAAGAAGTTTTTACTAGTATCTCTCTGCAGAGAGAGATGAGTGCAGTAGCAAAGATCAGGTTAAAGCTATTACCTTACCACTGATGCCAAAAGGAAAAAGATAAGATATATAAAGCTTAAAACTAGGTCTATGCAAGGTCTTTGGCTGTGGTTACTCGCCAGTATGGCTTCTAAGATTTGAGGGGAATTATATTGTCAAAGATACCATAGGCCTGGTTGATAAAAGTCTACATTTAAACTTCTAATGCAACTCTTGGAGCCTCATTTTTGCACCAGGAGAAAGTAGATGATTAAAAGCTGTCAAGATGGCAAAGTGGATACTCGTCAATGATAACTTCAGTTTTGCCTATAGAGGTAAAAGAAATGGAGGAATTATCCGAGAAAGGGAGCCAGAAATCATGGCATGCAAGGAACAAGATTATTTTTCCCACAGGGTAAGACCAGAAGTTTCTGAATGAATTCACAAAATAAATTGTACTATTACAAAAGTAGGTATTTCTATTTCTGCTCAACAAGGTGTGACAATTTTTGTAGACAGTGAATGCCAGTTGCTTATCCTCTTTTCCAGGCAGAAGTTTTCATTGCAGTTATCTTATTCTTATCCTACCATCTCGCATCATATACTGGGTAGGATGAGTGTGGTGGAAAGCAGACTTCTTTTCCTTTAGTTTAGAGGTCTCTGGACCAGGAGAAACCACATTCACACCTAACAGAAAGAAATGTACGGTTTCCAAAAACACCGAGCTTTGAGCTGGAGGCAGAAACTGGATGAAATTTTATTGGTATTTCTTTTCTCCTAAAGTACTACGTATACTCTGTACGTGCAAAGAATGCTGCACATAAATACTGGAGTAGCCAAAGAGTGAGATTCTGGAAAACAGTTGTACTGCCATACCTGTTCCTCACATCTTCCATATTAATAGAAAGTTCATCTGTTTACAGCACAGAAGTTCATCTGTTTACATGTGACTATAGCCATGTGACTGTCTCGGCTAAGTGTCAGGTTTTATATTACGCAAAGATATCTATGTGACAGGGTAAAGGTAATATGACAGTTTTTTTCAGGTTTAGTTAAAGATCAACTGATGTTTGCCTTTTGAAACTTCTTCTCCTCTTTTTTCTTCTTGATTCTTGGAATATAATCATAATGGTAGGTGCTCCATCTTGGACCATGAAGATTAAGGCACACCCTAGAGATGGTGGAAAGCCTGAATGAGCCTGGGTCCCTGAACACAAGGTAGAACAGAGCCAGAATTCTACCCTGGATTGACAACTTCTAGACTTGTACATAAGAGGTAAACAAACTCATATGTTATTGAAGCCACCATTACTTTGGATTGCTCTTAAATCGTAGCCAAACATAATTTTAATACATATAAGAAAAGCAATCAAATTAAATGATAATTTAATTATCATTCAATTACAAATGATAAAACTAAATGATAGACTTTGTGCAAATTGTAGATACTCTTCCATATTTTGATGTTACTCTACCCTTGTATTTATTTTTAGACATGTTGTCTTGACCAGAATTTCTACTCTAATTCTTTGTTCATAATCTGAGAATTTGTTAGAAAGATAGTCTATATTGTATCTCCTTCAAGGTATTATATATATGTGAAATTTGGCTTATCATTTTGTGGTTACTTATTATGTATAGCACCACAAACTAGCAACTCTACGAAGAGAGAGATCAAGGATGGCCAATGTTTAACTAGGAAACTGACAGAGCTTGAAACTTATATCTCTCGATGACAAGTTTAATAGTCTCTCCCAATACCTTGTTCCTTTACAACAATACTCACAATCTATTAAGTTTTCTCAAAGTTTTTAGTCACAAATAGCATTTACATAATTCTAAAGTAATATAAATATATTATTAGCACCATAGTTCTTGGATCTCTTAGAGAACCATTCAATTTATTTTAATTCATTACAAAACATAAAGTAAGTGCCAGATGTCAAAAATACAAATATGATTAAATATGGGTTTTTCATAAGATTTCATATAGTCTAGTGGGAAACTAAATATAAGTAGATAATTTCAATGTGATATTTTAGTGCAGAGATAGAGGTACATGCAATGGATTCTGAAAATAGAGATGGCAGGCCCATCCTGGAAAAGTTTAACTGCTCTCTTGACCTCAGCCTCTAAATTAATTGATAACCAACTCCTGGTAACTCTGCCACCTTAACATATCAATTATCTGTCCTTTCCTCCAATACTCACCAATAATGCCTTAGTTTCAGCCTAGATCACCAGAGACTGACATATTTCTGAGCAGTTGTCTCCTTACTTGTCATTCTCCACAATATTTCCTTTACCCTGTAACAAACTTAATAGATAATTCATTATTTTTAAGACATACTCAATATTTTACTAATCAGCAGGTTTATTTTTTCCACCTATGGGGAACAAATAGCTAACTATTGAAAGAGAAAAGTCTGGATAGTATCATTTACTTTTAATGGTTCCTTGTTTTAAAATGATGTACTCATAATTCTAGAAAAATATGGAATGTAAATAATTCTGGAAAATTACCATTTTAATTCCTCTATGCCATATTAACTTAGCAGAATTTGCTTCCATAGTTGTAGTTTGAGATTCAGAAACTTATTGCAGATTTTGTTCAAAATATAGTTAATATTCCTAGCTCTACAGATACAGTGACAATAAGATAAAAAACTAACTTTGGAATTCATATTGAGATTAACTCCTTATTAAGTGGAAATTCATATAATTATTTTGAAGGGCACTTTGATAATGTATACAAAATTTTTAACTTTTGAACAGAAACTTTTACCTCAACATTATTCTTTTATCATTGTATACTTGGAAAATAAAGAAAAAATTACAAAGATTTAAGTTAAAGTTCATTCAGAGAAGCATTTTTATTGGAATAAGAAATTGAAATATCAAAAGCATCCATCCCCAGAAAATTGTTAAATAATTTAGGGTGCATTCATACATTTAAATACTGGGAAGACACTAAAAGTTATGATAAGTAATAAAATTTGTTATGCTATGCTCTGTATATTCACGTTATTCAAAAAGATCTATAATGTACTGTTAAATAAAAACGGGTCATAAAAAGTATATATAGAATGACTCCATTTTTATAAAATATGTAGATATATGTATGTAGAGATTAATGACAAATAATAGATACTTAGGACTAACTTTGCAACAGATAATGAATTAAGGGCTTTGTAAGCATTATCTCATTTATTTATGGTATTAATGTTATCACCAATTTGAAGATAGGCACAATGACTCTCAAGACTAAGTTTTGTATACAAAATCACAACATTGTCCAGTCAGTGGCAAAGTCAATACTGAAACTAAAATCGATTTAATGAGAAAGTCCCTGATTTTTACAACCTGACTACATGTCTATGTGCATTATAAGCATGGAAATATAAAAAGTAAACTTCAGAGGATATGTAGCAAAATGTTTATATGTGGAATAATTTATCCACTAAAATTAGTA
The DNA here is from genome assembly GCF_020826845.1 of Diceros bicornis minor. Taxonomy (NCBI): domain Eukaryota; kingdom Metazoa; phylum Chordata; class Mammalia; order Perissodactyla; family Rhinocerotidae; genus Diceros; species Diceros bicornis. Next base: position 36,551,994 of record NC_080746.1, read on the forward strand.
TAAATCAGTTTAAGATCCACAATTATAGCATTAAATACAATTTACGATATCTCACATCCACTTCAACTCCATTTCTCCAGAAAGTGAATAGTGGCAAGAAGTGCTACACACAGGCATAGAAAAACCCAGATAGGGTGAAGGAAGGGCAAGGGTTATGCAAGTGAATTTAGATTATATCTGACAAAATAGTTTATTTACTATCTCTGCTACATATAAATATATCTATAATCTTGCTTTAGAATCAGTAAAAAGAAGAATCGCTCAAAAGAAAGTGGCTATAGATGATAAAACAAATATTATATTTGGTTTAAAACAGTGACTCTGGTTAATTAGGTTCTCCCATTTTAATTTTTCTGCTGATAAGGTTTTGTCCACTCCCACCTTTTGTTTAAAAAAATAAAAGTGTGAAAGGGCACCAGGTGTTCATCAAGACTTCAGTATGTTCCTGCTCATTTCATTTACTATTCCACAGTAATGAAAGCTCAGGCAGTCCAGCCCCATTTTGTAGAAATTAAACAGGAAGGGCTGACTTTAACTGCTTTGCAAATCTGCTCCTATTGAGTGACTTGCATAGATGGGTTTGAAATTTATTGGCAAGCAGCTTGATTGTCAGAGCTTAATCTCCAGTTAACAGTTCCCTCTGACTATGCTCTGCATTCAACGGGGCTCCCTTTGCTCAGATGAAAATACACAGACACCCCCGTTCTCTCAGTGTTTTCTAAGCAAAGAATGTCCCCAGTGCCAAGCCTATTTTGATATAACAGAAATGGCACTAAAAATCACTAAACTCATTTAACCCAGCACATTGTGTGCTTGTCTGTCCAGAATGATTTTTCAGTCACTTTTTACTCTATTTGGTATAAGGAAAGAGCATTGAAGCCCATATGTTCACACAGTTGCACACAGAGATGAGGCCGAAAAAAAGTAACCAACAGGGAAATGTTTCAGAGAAGACCCTGATGCAGTTCCGGATATATTCCACAGAAATGACACACCCAAGGATGAAAACCTGCACCCAGCACACCCCAGTCCAGCTAAACGCTCTACCTCTGCATTGCTAAGTCATTCTGGTAGGAAATTTAAAAAAAAGAAGTTCTGTAAAGAAAGTGAATACAAAGCATAGCTAGGAAATTAGAAGGACAAAGAAAAGTGATATAACTTCAATTAGAAAAATGAAAAACAACATCAGAAAATTCCTCCACCTAGTAAGAGCCATTATGCTGTGAATGAAACGAACAAGTTGTGAAGGAAAAGACCAGCAGTCCCTGTCCGTCTCTTGGGAAGCCCCTCTCCTTCAAATTGATGCTGGTACTCAGCCATCTTATTTTAAATATTTCTTTCAAGGTTTCAAAGTGAGAAGCAAATGTTATATTTTTCATAACCTACCTACCTCATGTGATGAAAAGGACAAAGAATTCCTGAAGTCTGCCATGGAAAATTTGGGTAGCGCCGGAGTGTTAGGCTATCTGGTCCAGTGTAAATTACATCAAGAAAGCAAAAACACAAAAATATTTTTAAACATCACAATGTGAAAAAGAGATTGAGAAGGAGGTAGCTGGATCTTTAATTATTCAGTCCACTGCTCAAAATATTCTGCGTACCGCTGGTTATGTAAATAGGGCTTTTATCCTCGTGATTCTCTTCTTTCTTCCCAAATATCCTTTTCTTATATGGCTCCTTCTTTCTTGCTCACAACTCTTCTAATTCTGTCTTTTCATTTCATATCTTAGCAATTCTTTCCCTCTCTCGCCCCCTGGTAATTACCGCTTAGGCAGGTAATTACCTCTTACACTAGCAGGTTGCTAGTACTGACAATATGACTTTTAAGTTAAAACACTTAATTATTTAACTTTAACAATCTATCAGTACTCAAGACCAAAGATGGGTACCTCAAAGTAGGCACTTTTAGAGAGCTAACGTTGTTTTAGATTATATTTTAAGAAACTAGTAATGACTTCTGACATTTGATATTACTGAGGCTATGAGAAGAAAAAGAAAAAGAAAGAGAAAGAGAGAGAGGGGCAGGAAGGCATGGAAGGACAGAGAGAAGGAGAGAAAGAGAGAAGAAAAAAAGAAAGACAAAAAAAGAAAGAAAAAGGAGAAAAGAAGGAAGGAAATGACATAAGCACATGGCTAGTCACTGCAGTATTATTTGTAATTTTAAAGATTTTGTTGTTAGTGCTGTGGAATCAATTCCAACTCCTAAAGACCCTGCGTACACTAGAGCTGAACTCTGCCCCGTCTTTTTTCACCATCCTCTCACCTTCCAGCAATACATCAGACAATGTTCCACTGCTATTCATAGGATTTTATTGGCCTATTTTTTTGGAAGTGGGTGAACAGGTCCTTCTTCTTAGTCTGTCTTAGTCTGGAAGCTCCGCTGAAAACTGTCCATCATGGGTGACCCTGTTGGTATTTGAAATTTTGGTGGCATAGCTTTCAGCATCATAGCGACACACAGCTGCCACCATAAGACAACTGACAGATGGGTGGTGTGGTTCCCTGACTGGGAAACAAACCCAGGCCACAACAGTGAGAGCCCTGAATCTTAACCACTAGACCACCAGGGCTGGCTAATATTAAAGACTATTACAACCCGTATATACATAAATAGGATACTGGTTGAAGATGTTACAGTACAGCTAACATAGTAATATAGAGTTATAATAAGAAATAAAAACATTCTTTTTAAAATTTTTTTACAACGAGTGATCTCCGTATATTAATTAAAATAAGCTATGTTCAAAGAGTATTTGTGCTATGGTTTATTATATGATATAAAGGAGGAACGAATATGAACATGTATGCATACATTTAAGTCCAAACTAAAAGATTTGTTTATGAGTAAAGAGGGATTAGCAAAGAGGGGTCAGGATGGAAATAATGTGAATGTGGACTTTTATATAGTTATAATTTTCTGATTTTGTATATAATTTGCATAATTAAAGATCAAAAATTAAATTATAAAGAATAATAAAATAGCCAACTCTAAAACCTAAAAGAAAAACAATCATAAAATGAAATAAACTTAACTGCACATCAAGTTGAAGACCTGACCTCACAAAGAAAACAATTACTTCAAGATTTTTAAAGAACTGTATTTTGACTGTACATCTATGGTCTGATAACTAAAGAATAGAAAAAAATGTTGCAAATGTATAATAAACTGTATCTAGTAATTTTATTGTTAGCTGTAACACTGATATTTCTATTCTGTAACTATAAGAGGTATATTGAAGGAAAAAATAAGTATTTAATTATGTTAAATATTGTTAGAACCCAAACACTATCAGAGATCAACTTTAGGCCTGACGGTACCAGTTCTGTCGACTTGCTCCCCAGTGAAAGTGGTGAAAATTATGAAGAAAAAATTCAAAACCTCGGGCCAGCCCCATGGCCTAGCAGTTAAGTTCATGTGCTCTGCTTCTACAGCCCAGGGTTCGCAGGTTCAGAACCCAGGTGTGGACTGATGCACGGCTTGTCAAGCCATGCTGTGGTGGTGTCCCATGTAAAGTAGAGGAAGACGGGCACAGATATTAGCCCAGGGCCAGTCTTCCTTGGCAAAAGGATGAGGATTGGCAATGGATGTTAGCTCAGGGCCGATCTTCCTCCCCAAAAAAAAAAAAAAATTCAAAGCCTCTGAATATGGTCCTAAGGGCAAATAGCAAATAAAGGAATATCTGTGCCAGAAAATCTATGAAAATTCAGTAAGAAAGGCAAGAGTCTATGGTATTGAACCAATACTGTTTCCTCCTTACACTCTCAGCTCATTGAGGTGGAGACTTCACTCCAGATTACTGCAGCAAAGAACACATCCGATCCTCTCCCCTCAGTTCCCAGCCAGGGACTGTCTTCAGCATTTCTCATTATGCCTCCATTGGCTTATTGCTGACATTATGTTCCTGACAAAACAATTGAGAGATCGGGGCTTCCTTCTAATTAACTCATTCTTGCAACAGTGGCTCTACCTTGGACATGATATACTGAGAATACTGGGATCCCACTAGCCCTTGCCTGACTCATGAGGTGGTGGTTCGATGCCGGGAGAGGCAAGGTGAGAAGATTTTAGGCTACTACCCTCCTCCACCAATTGTTTGGCCCCAAGAGTGGAAGTGTCACTCAGGAGAAGTTTGCATTTTCCTCATCCTCAGCTCCTGAGCCCTGGCTCAGAAATTTTGCCTGGGGGATGGGTTGGGGTTGGAGGAAGAAGCAGGCCATAAAACAGATAGCTCCTAATCTCTTCCCAATGGAACTGATTTCATTTGCAAGAGAGTTTGGGCATGTTTAAGCCTAAGGGTGCCCTCAAGAACATTGGGGGTTGTGGTGAAAGTCAACTGGGAGAAGATTTGTGGATCTAATAAAGATGCATCTTAGATTATAGGCTGGCTAGTTTGCAGGAGAGGACTAGGGAATCAAATAGCTGGGAAACAACCTTCTGGGGTCAGAACAAACATCAAACACTGACCTCAGAAACTATGCCTTCAAAGGAGCCACAAATTTGATTGGATTGGTTTGTAGAGGAATTTATGTCCCAAGACGTGGTTGCAAACAGTGGAACAGTCTGCTGGTAATTAGTGAAATTTTATAGAGAGCCTTACCGGTATCATAGTCTTGCCAGGGTAATTGTGGCATACTTAAAGCTGCTCTGCCCAGAAGAGCAACATCAGTGATTCAGCGCTAATGAGGATGGGAAATAGACTTCATTAACATAATCCAGCCACGCATTAAGCAAATAAACAAAAATAATAATAGTAACAGCCCTAAGGTATGGAGGATCAGACCAAGAGTTGCAACAAGATATTATCTAAAATAGCCAGTTTCAAATAACAAAATTATGTCACAGTCAAAAAAGCAGGAAAGTGTGATTCAGAATTTAGAGGAAAAAAGGGAGACAACGGGAACAGTTTCTAAGAGAGACAAGACATCAGATTTAACAGGAAAAGATTTCAAAATAGCCACTATAAATATGTTCTGGGAACAAAGGGAAAGCATGATTAAAAAGTGAAAGAAGGTATGATTGCAATGAGACATCAAACAGAGAATAGCAATAAAGAGATAGAAGTTATACAAAAAAAGATTGAAATGGAAATTGTGGAGTTGAAAAGAAAACTGAAATAAAAATTCATAAGAAATTCTCAACAGTAGATTTGAACAGGCAGATGAAAGAATTAGCCAACCTGAAGACACATTATTTCAAAAAAGAAAAAAAAAAAGAAGACATTGATAGAGATTATGCAAATCAAAGAACAAAGGGAAAGAAAGAATGAAGAAAAATAAACAGAGCCTCAGGGAAATGTGAGTCACTATTAAAAAGACCAACATATATGTAATGGGAGTAATAGATGGAAAAGAGAGAAAGGAGAAAAAAATATTCAAACAAATAATGGCTGAAAACTTCTCACATTTATTGAAATATATTGAAAAGAAATAACCTACACATATAGGAACTTCAACAAACTCCAAGTAGGATAAATGCAGAGACCCACAAACAGACACATTATAGTAAAAGTGCTGAGAAGTAAAGATAAGGAAAAAACTTTTGAAAGCAGCAGGGTAAAACCAATGCATGATTTAGAAGGGGAAACCCAGTAAAATTAGCAGCTGACTTCTCAGCAGAAAAAATAAAAAATAAATGCCAGAAGACAGTGGGATAACATATTCAGAGTGCTCAGAGGACAACTAATAAAACGAGTCAACCAAGATTCCTACATCCCACAAAGCTATCTATCAAAAATGAAGAGTAAATAAAGACTTTTCTAGGTAAAAAAACACCAAGAGAAATTGTTGCTAGCAGACATGCCATAAAAGAAAAACTGAAAGAATTTCTTCCATATGAAAGAGAGTCCCAAATATTAATTTGAATCTGCACAAAGAAACAAGGTAATTGCAAAAATACATCAAGGTTATTATGTAATTATAAAATAGACAAAAATGTATATATTTCCTTTTCTTCGTTTAACTGATTTAAAAAATAATTGTATAAAATAACATGTATAGAATATATTTTTGAGCCTATTACACATTGAAATGTAACTTATAGGTAATATATTTTCCAATAACAGCGCGAAGAAGGTGGGTGAGTGCAAAGCTTTAAAGGACAAAGGAAACCACTACAAAAGGTAAAGTAATAATTATAAAAATCTATTTTCAGGTTTGTAGCATGCCACAAAAAAAAAAAAGAGAGAGTTGAGAGAATAGAGCTATATAGGAGTAACAAGGGAATAGAGATATAAAGAAGAATTCCTTTATATATGTGGTATTTTTGTTATTCATATTAAGTCTGTTAATGTAAATATATACAGAATTATACAAGTATAAATCTTAAGTTGATTCTGATGAGATGTATATAGTAAATCCTAGACCAATCACTAAAAAAAAACTAAAAAATACAGTGAAAAGAGCATAAAAAAATAAAATGGAATATTAGAAAATATTCAATGCAAAAGAAAGCAGTGAAGGAGAAATAGAGGAACCAAAAAGTCATGAGACATATAGAAAACAATAAGTAAAATATCAGAAACTAAATCCAACTATATCTATAATAACATTATATGTGAATGAATTAAACGATCCAATCGAAAGTCAGAGATTATCAGACTTGATAAAAATAAAAGCATGATCAAACTACGTATTGTCTAAAGGAGATACATTTTAGATTCAAAGACACAGATAGATGGAAAGTAAAAGGATAAAAAAATATATGGAAACAGCAAGCATGCAAAAGTTAGAGTGACTATATAATATCAGACAAAATAAATTTTCAAACAACAAAAATGTTACTAGAGAAAAGGAGCATTTTATAATAATAAAAGGATTAATCCATCAGGAAAACATAGTAATTATAAATATATGTGCCACTAATAACAAAGCTCCAAAATAAATGAAGCAAAAACTGGCAGCAATGAAGAGAGAAACAGGCAATTCAGCAATACTAGTTGGAAACTTCAATAGTGTTGGTTTAATACTGGATACAGCAACTAGACAGAAAACCAACAAAGAAACAGAAGACTTGAATATTACTATAAACCAACTTAACAGACATCTATAGAACACTCCACCCAACAACAACAGAATATACATTCTTATCAAATGCATATGAAATATTATTCTACAATATATAGTATATGCTATGCCATTAAATAAAACTCAGTAAATGTTTTAAAAATAGAAATAACATGCAGAATGTTCTCTGACTACAATGGAACATAATTTAAAATCAACAGCAGGAAAAATTTTAGGAAATTTACAAATCCGTGGAAATTAAGCAAGATACTCCTAAAGAACCAATGCATCAAAGAAGAAATCAAAAGGGAAATTAGAAAATATTGTGAGATGAAAATGAAGTCACAACATACCAAAAATTATGGGATGCAGTGAAGTCAGTGCTTAGAGGAAAGTTTATAACTGTGAATGCATAATACAAAAGAAGAAACATCTCAAATCAATAACCAAACTATCTACCTAAACTATATAGATTAAGCAAGACAAATTAAATCCATAGAAAGCAGGAGGAAGGACCTAATAAAGATTAGAACAGAAATGAATGAAATACAGAATAGAAAAACAATAGAGAAAAATCAATGAAACTAAAAGCTGTTTGTTTGAAAAGATAAACAAAGTTAACAAACATTTAGCTAGATTTACTACGAAAAAAAAAAAGACAAATTACTTGAATCAGTAATGAAAGAGGTAGACATTTTTGCCAACCATACAGAGATAAAAAGGATTATAAAGGCATACTCAGAAAAATTGTATGCCAACAAATTAGATAACTTATGTGAAATATACAAATCCATAGAAAGAAACAAACTGAAAGTGACTCAAGAAGAAATAGAAAATCTAAAAGTGAAGAGATTGTATTAGTAAGCAAAAATCTAGCCCCAAGAAAAGCCCAGGCCTAGATGACTTCACCACTGAATTCTATCAGATATTTAAAGAAGAATTAATACCAATTCTTCACAAACTCTCCACAAAAATAGAAGGGAAAGAATACTTCCCAATTTATTTTATGAGACCCATATTAACTGATACCATAATCAGACAAAGACATCACAAGAAAACAACAGACCAATATCTCATATGAATACGGATGCAAAATTCCTCAACAAAATATTAGCAAATGAAATCCAGCAACATATAAAAAGAATTATGTACTATGACTAAGTGTGATTTATCCTAAAATACAGATTGTCTTGACATTCAGAACTCAATTAATATAATACATTGTATCAATAGAGTGAAACCAAAAAATCACATAATAATCTCTATAAATGCATAAACAGAATTTGACAAAATCTAACATGCTTTCATAATAAAAATACTCAACAAACTAGGAATAGAAGGAAACTTCCTCATCCTAATAAAAGACATCTATGAAAATCTCACAGCTAACAACATACTTAGTGGTAAAAGACTGGATGCTTTCCCTCTAATGTCAGGAACAAGACGAAGATATCTGCTCTTATCACTTCCATTCCATGTTGTTCTGGATGTTATAGCCAAGGCAATTAGAGAAGCAAAATAAATAAGAAACATCCATATTGGGAAGGAAAAACTTAAACTATTACTATTCACAAATGACATGATCATCTTGCATACAGAAAAATCCTGAGGAATCTAGTAAAAAAATTATTAGAACGAATGAGTTCAGCAAGATTGCAGGATACAAGATCAATATACAGAAATTAATTGTATTCCTATTCCAGAACAATTAATAATCCAAAAATGAAATTAAGAAAACAATTTGATTCACAGTAGCATCAAAAATAACAAAATACTTAGGAATAAATTTAACAAAGAGGCACAAAACTTATAGTCTGAAAACCACAAAACATTGTTGAAAGAAATTAAAAAGGATCTAAATAAGTAGATATATATCCCACGTTCATGGATTAGAAGACTTAACATTGTTAATACGGCAATACTTCCCCAAATGATCTACAGATTCAACAGAATCCTGATCAGAATTCCAGCCGACTTCTTTGTAGAGACTGACAATTGGATTCTAAAATTCGTATGGAATTGCAAGAGACCCAGAATAGTCAAAACAATTCTGAAAAAGAAGAACAAAGTCGGAGAACTCACAATTCCTGATTTCAAAACTTACTACAAAGCTACAGTAATCAAGATAGAATATTACAGGTAAGGATAGATATCAATGGAATAGAACTAACAGTTCAGAATTAAACCCTTACATTGATGGTCAATTGATTTCAACAGGAGTTCAAAGACAATTCAACAGGGAGAGTAGAGCCTTTTCAACAAATCGTGCTGGAACAACTAGATGTTTACACAAAAAAGAGTCAAATTAGAATAAATATTTTTCCAAAGGATAGGTACAAATGACCAATAAGCACTTGAAAAGAATGCTCAGCATTAGGGAAATACAAATCAAGACCACAATTAGAAGCCGATTCACACGCAATAGGATGGCTATAATCAAAAAGGAAAGACACAATAACAAATGTTGGCAAGGAAGTGGAGAAATCGGAACCCTCATACATTTCTGTTGGGAATGTAAAATGACACAGCCACTTTCGAAACCAGCGTGGCAGTATCTCAAAATGTTAAATATAGAGTTACCATATGACCCATCAATTTCTCCCCTAGACCATTGTTCGTTTTTTTTGGCTATTATCAATAATGTTGCTATAAACATTCAAATGCAAGTTATTGTGTGGAGGTATGTTTTCATTTCTCTTTTAATAAATCTAGGAGTAGAATTTCTGGGTTCTATTTATTATTTTATTATTATTATTATTATTATTAATATTATTTTTGGTGAGGAAGATTTGCCCTGAGCTAACATCCGTTGCCAATCCTCCTCTTTTTGTTTGAGGAAGATTGTAGTTGAGCTAACATCTGTGCCAATCTTCCTCTATTTTTTGTATGTGGGATGCCACCACAGCATGGCTTGATGAGTGGTGTGTAGGTTCCCGCCAGGGATCCTAACCTGCAAACCCCAGGCCACTGAAGCAGGGCATGCGAACTTAACCACTATGCCACCAAGCTGGCCTCTAGGTTCTATTTTTTCAAATTTTTATTTTATTTTTCAAGAACATTTGCAGTGTTCATGATTTTCTTTGTTTTTTCTTATTATTTTAAATGTTATGTTAAGTGAAGAAGCCATTCACAAATGACCACATATTGTATGGTTCCATTTATATGAACATTCTAGAATATATATTATTCCATTTATATGATATGAATATAGCATTTATATAAAATGTCCAGAATTCAAAGAAACAGTATGTAGCGGTAGGGAATGGGGAATAGCTACTAATGCATGTGGGGTTTCTTTTGGGGGAGTATTGAAAAATATTCTAAAATTAGATGTAGTCATACTTGCACAACCTTGTGAATATACCAAGTATATTGAACTGGACACTTTAACTAGAAAAAATATTTTATGTGAATTATATCTAAAAAAATCTTATAAAAAATAAAATTGACTGTTTAAACAATAATTGACTATTAAACAATGCATTGTGGGTTTATAACATGTATAAAAGTGAAAGATGTGAAACAATAAAACCTGGAATATGAGAAATGGAAATATACTATTGCAAGATTCTTATTCTATATCTAAAGTTGTATAATATCATTTGAGAGTAGATTCTGAAAATTTAATTTTTATACTATAAAACCTAAAGCAACCACTAAAGTAGTAAATCAAAGTGTTAAAACTAATATGCTAATAGAATTGATAATATGGAATTATTTAAAAAATTACTTAATAAATTCAAAAGAAGGTAAAAAAAGGACAAAGGGAACAAAGAACAGACGGGACAAATAGAAAACAAATAGCTAAATGATAGATTTATATCTAACAATATTAATTATCACTTTAAATGCATATCATTTAAACACTGCAATTTAAAGACAGATTTTTGACTGGATGAAGAGCAAGGCCTAACTCTATGCTGCTACAAGAAATAGATTTTAAAGACACAAATTGGTTAAAAATGAAAAGATGGGAAAATATATACCATGTTAACACTAGTAAAAAGAAATGTGAATAACTATATTAATATTAATGCACCTTCTAATAGAGCTACAAAATGCATGAAGCAAAAATTGATAGGACTGCAAAGAGAAATAAAGATTTTTCCAATTATATTTAGAGATTTCAATCTTTCTCTTTCTGTCTCAATCATTTATACAGCAGGTAGACAAATTCAGCAAGTTATAGGTGTTTTGAACAACACATCAGCTAACTTGACCTGGCTGGCGTTTACAGACCCCTGCACCTAATAATAGCAACATGTGCATTCTTCTCAGGTGCATATACAACATTTACAGAGCATATTCTCGGTCATAAAATATGACTCAATAAATTTAAACACTTTCAAGTCAAACTGAGTATATTCCCAGAACACAATGGAATTAAATTAGAATCAACAACAGAAAGCACTCTAGACGATCCCCAAATATTCAGAAACTAAATAAAATACTTCAAAATAAGCCATGGACAAAAGAAGAAATAAAAAAGGAAAATAGAAAGATTTTTTTTTGTTTTTTTACTGAATGAAGATGAATACACAAAAACAAGAATCTCAAGAGGTACTAAGTCAAATACGGAGTTAACTTAAAGGTATAGCAGAAAAAATTAGGATGTACAACAGTTGTGTATAATAAGCTCCTACACATGAATATACATTTATATACACATGAGCTATTGCTGGGAGGATATATAGGAAATAGGTATTTTCATTTTGAGAGTGAAAATATGGCTCCTATTGTATGGAAGTGCATGTTACTTCAGTGTTTCATAGTATGTAGAAGTTTATTATTTCAGTACTTAACAGTTTACATGTAATTGGGTACCCTGACTCTCATTTGATTTCTTGAGTTCATCCTTTTTGTGTCTGTGTGTGAGGAAGATCAGCCCTGTGCTAACATTTGCCAATCCTCCTCTTTTTTTTGCTGAGGAAGACTGGCCCTGGGCTAACATCCATGCCCATCTTCCTCCACTTTATGTGGGACGCCGCTACAGCATGGCTTGCCAAGCAGTGGGTCAGTGCACGCCTGGGATCCGAACGGGTGAACCCCAGGCCGCCACAGCAGAGTGCGCACACTTAATCACTTGCGCCACGGGGCCGGCCCCCTTGAGTTCATCTTTTGATACATTTATCTTTGCATGTATTTTTGTTTTAGGAAAAAATGTAAAATATAAGCTATTTATCTTAAAGTTGTGAGAATTAAAAATGACATATCACTTGGCATTATAAATCAATATAAACATCAGCGTAAAATTTCCTTTTCAAAAGAAAGATGTCACCAAATGATTTTAGATATGAGCTCTGTCCAAATTTGGGTTTTTCAAATGTCATTTGCAATGACCGTGCACTTAAAACTCTATGGTCTACAAATCAAAGTTTTGTCTGATCTTGTACAATAGGTGTTGTTTTCTGTAGCAGTGCATATGCATCACAAGATTTTTTAAAAATTTGCAAATGATATAATAAAAATTGCAGTTCTTCTATTGAAATATATGAGAGTAGGCAGAGAGAGTGTTGTAACATCTGACATGCACATCATCTTACTAAATTATAGGTTTTTAAGCTTATAGCGTATGTTTAATATAGTGAAAAAATGAAGCTAGAGACAGAGGATACGCTTAAAATATTAGTTCATCAACCTCTCTCATTTTACCAACTTTCCATATTCTTTAAAAATTTATTGCTTCCCAGGACTAATTAATGACCCTCTTAACAATGCTCTAGATTAGAATGTTCTCTCCCAAACTACTTGAATTCTCTTTCCACTCAACTAGAAAGCCTAATGCAAATGCCTTTGGGTGAGCTGCTGGGACCTGCTAAGCCTTGGCTTAGTGTGTGTTACACTGTACTGTATTTTGTTCCTGTAATCAGTATTAATATGTTCTCGGAACTCTTTTAATTTATTAAAAAAAGTGATTAATTATCAAAAAAATGTTAACGATTTTATGTTAAACATAATCTGAAATATATAGCTAGATAAATTTTTTACAGTGACCACACCCATCTAATCAATGTTCTGACTTTCATGTATTTTTTTTTTTGTAGGAAGATTGGCCCTGAGCTAACATCTATCGCCAATCTTCTTCTTTTTCTTTTTTCTCCCCAAAGCCCTAGTACATAGATATACCCTACTTGTAGGACCTTCTAGTTCTTCTACGCAGGACGCCACCTCAGCACAGCTTGGTGAGCGGTGAGTATGTCTGTGCCCAGGATCCAAACTGATGAACCCCAGGCAGCTGAAGCAGAGTGTGTGAACTTAACCACTGCGCCACCGGGCCAGCCCCAGTGATCAGACTTTTTAAAAAAAGAATATTATCAAGACCCTAGAAGTCCCTTCTCATGCTCCATCCCAGATATTACTTCTCCAAAAGTAATCATTATACTGACTTCTATGATGAGAGATTAGTTTGTTTTCAAATTTTGTATAAATTGATTCGTATAGAATATACTCTTTACTAGTTAAGATATGTTTCCCATCCACAGGTACTGACATAAATCAACACACGTCATTGTCTTTCTCAAATTTTCTTGTGTCAGAGACAGCTGGCCGACCATCAAAGATTTGGGATTATCTTTTACACTGCAGAGTTGTTACTTAGAAGCAGCTGTCTGGCTAAGGACTATATTACCCAATTTCCTTTTCTGAGCGGGCCCATAGGAGTTTCACAAATGGTATGTGAACAAAAGTGCTGTACATCATTTTTTTTGGCTGAGGTAGTTAAAAAAACGTTAAGTCTTCTGCATGCTTTCTTCTCTTATCTTCTAACTAGATGCTGGCACCTAAGGCAACTATGAGAACCGCTAGTTGGTGCAATCATAATATGGAAGCAGGCTAGGTCCCCGAATCACCTCTTAGAAAGTAGCTTCCCATAGATATGGAACATCTTTTTGGACTTTAACAGAGTGAAGAATAAACACCTATATATTTTAATCATTGCATATTTTTTGGCACTGTTTGGTAGAGCAGCTAGGGTTATCTTAACCAATACACGTCTCTTTCTCCTTCAATCAAAAACATGTTTTAACTATTCTTTGAGCAAAAAAAATGGCCCCTGTTTGTTGGTAAATGCAAATAGTTGTGTGGAGAAAGCTAGGGAGGGACATTATTTAAAAATTATAATTAGAAGTATGTTAAGGTCTGTTCTTACCAGCAGAGACAGGACAGAAAGATTTAGACCATTAAATAATTTCCTAAGGCCACTGGCTCCTAGAGTGGAAAGTGAGGATTCAGCCAGTTCAAATGCACATGCGCTAAACCACCAAAATGTGTTGCCTGATTTACGTCATTTCTTTGCAACTTCTGGGGAAGAATTGCTTTATAAAGGGGCACAAAGACATGAAAAACAATCTATTGATTTAAATTAAACATCTTAGATGATAAGATGTTTTTACTTTATTTATTTCACTTTTAATTTAACCACAGACATAAAAGGCTTGGATTATCTTGATCAGCATTCTTTGCTTCCAGAGCACAGCTTTGTTTTATCATTTGAAAGATGTTTGGGAAAATAAGTAACCAAATACAATATGTTTCAAATCATTATAATTGTTATTCAAGTTGGCAGTGCAGGATATGAGCACTCATAGATTTCCTGCAGTGTCTTACCACTTGGAAAGCTTTGACTAACACGCATTGAGGATGGAAAAATGCAGTACTCTGTTTGGGATATAAGGTAGTACGAATTATCTAGAATTAAATTCTATCCATGGTTCATACACAGGAAGTAGTGGAAGGAAGGAGAAGTATCTGGGATAGGACAGGGGTAAGTGGGGTCATAATATACATGTTGAATAGTGTTAGTTTCTTGACATTTGAAAGGTTATTACAAAACTATAAGTGCAACTAAAAATATTGCAATTTTACAATATTACATGTATGCAAAGACTGGTTAACTAATAACAAAACACTTTCACCTTTTATCCAGAGCTGACTAGGCTTTATCCCTCTTCCCCATTAATATATGAAGGATAACTATATATAAGGTAGCTGCTATTTAACATAAAAAAAGTGGTCACATATATGATTATTGTACTTTTAAAAATAGTTACAAAGAGAGACAGATACGATCTGATGAGATTTATGAGGACCGTTCCCCACTCTTGACCCATAATTCCATGGTAGGTATTTGAATTTGACTCATGCTATCAAAACTAGAAAAGTTCTATAAAAACTCTTTGAAATTGACATTAGAACTAATAGCATGTTCATTTAAAAATATTTTATTATGGAAAATTTTTAAACATAGCCAAGAGCAGGGAGATATTATAATGAGCTTTCTTGTACTCATTGTCCAACTTCAAATATTATTAATACTTACCAATCATGTTTCGTCTGTTCTCTCCCCAAATTTGTATATGTGCACATACACAATTGCATATATATAAATATTATATGCATATTTATATCTATCTATATCTATCCAGACTTTGTTATATAAAATGGGTACATCTAGATAGATATGTTTTATATAATGATGTCTCCATAACTCCTAACAAAAGTAACAAATATTCCTCAATATCACTTAATTCCTATTCAAATTTCCCTGTTTACCTTGAAACTGTCTCTTTTCTGTTACTTTACTGTTGTTTGTATCAGGATGCAAAGAACTCTTCAAGTTGTATTTACTAGTAATGTCCCTTTTATCCTCTAACACTCCCACTTGACTTTTTTATTCTAGGCCTTTTTAGTGGGCAGAGGTAGAAAATATATAGTGTTTAGAGAAAACGAAGTCCATATTAAAATATAAGATTGAAGGTTGTAGATTTTTTGCTAATTTCTTTAATTTAATAGTACCACCACTTTTCGTTTATGCTGAAAATATTGGTTTCTATCTACCTGCTTGTTTGGTGAAGACACATTTATCTATTGTTAAGCAAGGTATTTTATAACCATGGGGCTTCCTTTCTTTTCCTGTTTTACACATATTTCTGTTAAGAGTGAAGCTTGGTGTTATAAGTGGAGTATATGGCCTTTGCAGGGAAACTCTGGATTCAGCATAGCTGAACAGTATATGTTAGGGAAAATGATTCTTTTATTTTTAACAGCTTTATTGAGATATAATTCACATACCATAGAATTGACACATCTAAAGTCTATAATTCAACGGTTCTAGAAAACTAATAGATATGTGTAACCATCACCACAGTCAATTTCAGAACATTTTCATCACCTCAGAAAGAAACTCCATACTTTTTAGTTCTCACCACCCCATCCCCTCATTCCACTCCCCAGCCTTAAGCAAGCACTAATCTACTGTCTGTTTATAAAGATTTCTCTCTTCTGAAATTTATATGAATGGAATCATTTAAAATGAAGTCTTTCATGTCTGGCTTCTTTCAGTTAGCATAATTTTTCAAGGTTTATTCATGCTGTACTGTATATCAGTACTCCATTCCTTTTTATGGTGGAATAATAGTCAATTGCATGGATACACCATATTTTCTTTATCCATTCATCCTTTGAGGACATTTGGGTTTGTTCTACCTTTGGCTACTATGAATCATACTGCTATAAATATTAATGTACACATTTCTGTGAGTACATAAGTTCATTTGTCTTGGATCTATGCCCAGGAGTGGAATTGCTGGGTCATATGTTAACTCTATGTTTAATAGTTTGAAGAACTGCCCAACTGTTTTCCAAAGCAACTGCACCATTTTACATTCCTACTAGCCATGTATGAGTGTTTCAGTGTCTCTACATTCTCATCAATACTTGTTATCTGACATTTTGATTTTTCAAATCCTGTTGGGTGTGAAGTGGTATCCCAGTATACTTTTGATTTATATTTCCCTGATGACTAATGATGTCAAGCATCTTTTTTTTTTTTTTCCTGAGGAAGATTCACCCTGAGCTAATGTCTATGCCAATCTTCCTCTATTTTGTGTATGGGTTGCTGCCACAGCATGGCCATCAACAAGTGGTGTAGGTCTGTGCTTGGGAACTGAACCAGGCTGCTGAAGCGAAGAGCGCTGAACTTAACCACTAGGCCATGGGGCTGGCCCCTCAAGTATTTTTTCATGTGTTTATTGCACTTTGGTACATCATCCTTGGACAAATGTCTATTCAGATCATTTGCTAATGTTTTAATGGAGTTTTTTGTCTTTTATTATTGTTTTGAAAGAATTATTTATATATTCTAGATATGTCTCTTACCAGTTGTATGATTTACCAATAGTTTTTCCAATTCTATCAGTGTCTTTTCATATCTTGATGGCATATGTTTTTAAATTTCCACATTTGTAAATTTTCCAATTTTCTTCTATTACCAGTATATAATTTTATTTCATTGTGGTCAAAGGATGTATGTTATATGATTTCACTCCTTTTATATTTAGTGAGGCTTATTTTTATGGTCTAGCATATAGTCTATCTTTAAGAGTGTTTCTTGTGCACTGGAGAAGAATGTGTATTCTTCGGTTGTTGAGAGAAGTATTCTATAGATGTCTAGTAGGTCTAGTTTATTTGCACTGTTATGCAAGTTTTTTATTTTCTTGATGATCTTCTGCCTAGTTGTTTTTTCAATCTTAAGAGTAGGGTGTTGAAGTTTCCAACTACTAATGCTAAAGTGTGTGATTTTTCCTTTAATTCTGTCACTTTTGTTTCATGTATTTTAGGTCTCTGTTGTTAGGTGCATATATGTTTATAATTGCTATATTTGTCTCAGCTGACCTTTTTATCATTATAAAACTTTGCTCTTTATTTTTTCAACATCTATTCACTTTAAAATCTATTTGTGTGGCTATTTTTACTATACCTATTACAGCTCATTTATGGTCATTGTTTGCAAGGTATATATTTTTCCAACTTTTACTTTCTCTGTTCTTCAGTTTTGATGTCATATTTAAAGAGTATATATTAACATAATCTTTTTTCATGCTCTTACTCTTTAATTTACTTATATGTTTAATACTAAGAAAAATGTTTCTCTGTTATTATTTTTGTTGTTCTTTTACTTTATAAAAGTTTAAGATGGAATTTGTATTCTTCTGGGACTTACGTATTCATTCATATTATTGCCAGGATTATCATTTACATTGTTGTTTGTAGCTGCAGTTTATTACTTTTGTGGAATATTCCAATGTGTGACTATACTACTATTTCTCCATTATACTTTCAATGTATTTAGGTTGTTTTCAAGTTTTTGCCAATCCAAACAGTGCTGCTGTGAATATATGTATGTATATCTTCAGATGTATGTGTCCCAAAGATTTGTTGGATTCATACACACTAAGAATGAAGTTTCTGCGCCAATGTTGTGTGATGGTGAACATCAACATAATGCTAAACTTGTTTTCCAGAGTGATTGCACCAATGTATACTTATATCAACAACCTACTGATAACATTTGGATATTGTCAGATTTATCAATTTTTGCTATCCAATCGGTGTAAAGTTCTATTTTATTTTGATCCTGTGAAGGACTCCAACGTCCTAAGATCAAAAATTACCTTGCTTCCTTCCTTCCTTATTATCATTTCACACCGTGCTTGGCGACTAACTGGGACCCCAGTCTTGCTGTATCTCTCTATCTTCCAGGTTGAGTTGGCCTTGCCTTCCTGCAGAGCCTCCATAAATTTCATATCCAAGTAAATAGATAATATTATCCAAGGACAAACATTTCACAAAATAATGGCAAAGGAAGTACTACAATGGGCTTTTGAGCACACAGTTCACATAATTCTACCATGTCGCCAATCACAGAGAGGCATATAGTCTTCAGGTAAAGCACTGATTCAGAGACAACATTTCACTGGTTTCAGATACTATTATTCAGGATGCAATATTTGCGTTGAAGAAAAAATAGGTTTTTAAAGTAACTTTTTGAAACAGAAGTGAGTATGGGATTTTCTTTTCTCTGTTATCTTTAACAAAAAGTTGAGAAAATATTTTTATATATGAAAATATAAGCACAGAGAATGCTAACTAAATCTTGGCATCTAAGAGACAAATAGAATCCAAAAATATGGACTAAAAATGCATTAATTAATTTTAACAATACATATTTACCAAACACCTAATTTGCATAGCAAACTTGGTCTTCTTCTGGGAGTATAAATTTAAAAATAGTTCTGTTAGAAGTTCAATAATAGGAAGGGATCACTGAAGTGTGTCTTATGAGTGTAGCCTACTATAGAGAAAAGGGGATATTCACTGGAAGTACCAACAACTTTTATCTAAGCTGGATCATGTGGTTTTTTCCTTTCCATATGCCAAAAAAGAATCAAGTGAGATCATCTTTATTTTCAGTATTAATAATCCCACCTTTAATTAACAGAAAAATTTGTAAACACAATTTCACCTTCTCATGAGACTTCTTGTTTGCCCAGAATGTTTCTTAGGCTAGGAGCTATTTGCATTACATATTTTTACTCAGGAGGCTACAAATAGTCATCAGATATAGGCAGTTGTGTTTGTATCCCTTTTATTCTAGTCCATGTAAAAAACTTGTATTCCAAGTTGCACACCTAGGATCAGCACCAATCAAAGAAAGATATTTCTCTGTAATGTATCTTTTGTTATTAATCAAGCTATTGTTTCATTTGGACTTCCTAATATTTTCTGCATAGATTTACAAAGACACACACACATATAGATTAAGGTCAATATTGTTGGAATCAAAATGAAATAACTTCATCTTGCATCATCCATATGAAGGTGATATCATCCTGAATAATAGTGGGAGTTGTGGAGAAAAGGAAGGTTGTGATTCAGCTACCAAAATTCTTAAAAGTAAGGACAAAGACAGGGAAAAGGTTCTCTATTCATACTTCATGAGGATGAAGACAAATGCCCTGAAGCCCAGTGAGGAAGATTTGGAGGAATGTTAATTTCACTAAGATACTAGCAACAAGGAGAATGAAGTTCAAGGAACAATCAAGGCAGTGTATTTGAGGGGAGACAGGCAATAACTTCTTGTCACATGTTTACCGTGAAGTCTGATCATTGTGCACAGTGGGTGGGAATGTAAACCAGTGTAGCCACTAAGGAAAACAGTATGATGATTCCTTAAAATATTAAAACCAGAATTACATACAATCCAGCAGCTTCACTTTTGAGTATATATCAAAAATATTTGAAAGTAGGGTCTCAAAAAGATATCTGCACACTCATGTTCATAGCAACTTTATTCATTATAGCCCAAAGGTAGAAACAACCCAAGTATCCATCAATGGATGAATGGATAAACAAAACGTGGTCTATATGTGCAACGAAATATTATTCAGTCTTAAATGGAAGGATGTACTGACACATGCTACAACATGAATGACTCTTGAGGACATTATGTTAAGTAAACTAAACCATTCACAAAAAGACAAATATTGTTTATTCCACTTATATGAGGCATCCAGAATAGTCAAATTCATAAAAAAAAAAAAAAAAATTGGAATAGTAATTGCCAGGAGTTGGGATAGGGGAAAATGGTAATTTATGCTTAATGGATATAGAGTTTCGGTTTTGCTAGATGAAAAATTTCAAGAGATTGGTTGGACAACAATGTGAATATACTTAAAAATACTGAGCTGTACAATTAGAAAATATTAAACTGTACACGTAAGATACTAATTTTATGTAATATGTACCACAATTAAAATATTTTTTAAATACCAGATCAAAAAAAAGTGTGATCAGTAAGACATATTGGAAAGAATAAGAAGAGAGGTGATATGTGTTGAGGATGAGAGACAGGAAGGGTGACAATATTGGGGTGAAAATAGGAAAGCTATTGGTAACAAAGATTCTTGAGTTGTGGGCGGTACCTGTGAGGCCCAGGAAGAAGAGGCAGGAATGGATTCTGGCCTCAAAATTTCTGAGCAGTACTTGGTGAAAATTTCTGGGTTGGTCTTGGGATAACGCTCTAAATAGCTTTGAGATTCCGATTTACTTTAGCACCTGTTATGTGAGACTGGCACTGATGTGTGAGCTCAAAACATTTAGGCTATGATTTTTCAGTCTACAGCAAAATTTCCTGATTGGATTAGATGTATCCAATTAAGTACAAATTTGAGGCCTAAATTGTTAACAACATTAAGAGCAAAAAATAAAAGTTTGTGTGAAATAATCAAAAAAGTTTTTCTTTATTATCATAATTTATATTTTTCTTTACCCTTTGTTCTTATGAGTTTGTACATCCTTAGCCTGTTTTTGTATATTTTGAATGCAGTGACACTTTTCACAATTTTTTATACTACCATTATAACATTCTGTTATATCTTTTTTGACTTAATGACATTCATTCTGCTGTATTCTTTTAGGGTATGGTTCTATTCTTATGCCTTATTTCCCGGACTGAAACAATTTAATCTAAGTATTTGAGTTCCTTTCAATGTTCAAATAAAACATGATGTATGGAGTATATGTCTGAGAAGAAAAATAAATGGATAAATTACACAAATCTCAGAGAAAGAAATGCTGTATTAAAGTCTCAGTTTCACAATAAACTTGCTCATTGAATACATACTACTATATTCAATCCTCTGGGCCTAAGTTCTTCACATTAAAATAGAAATAACAATACTTAACTCTGAAGTTAGTTGTAATATGTAAATAATATATATACAAAACAGTAGATTTAGGGAAGATTCAAAACAGTTATGAGGATGATGAAAAAATAGACTTTGGAGGTATTTTTTTGTAGAGTAAAGAGCTCAGTCTATAATACAATTTTAGAACATATGAAACACACAGAGAATTGCATAAAATTAGTGTACAGCTTGTTGTTCCAAAGCAAATATTGCTAGAACCCAACAACTTTGCTGAATTCCTCTTTCCAATTACAAATTCCTCTATCTTTGCTGAGAGGTAACAATTATCCCGGCTTTTGCTTTTCACTCACATAGACTGGGAGAAACTATTTGCAAAAGATACATCTGATAAAAGACTGTTATCCAAGAAATACATAGAACTCTGAAAACTCAACAATAAGAAAACAAACAACCAGATTAAAAAATAGACCAAAGACCTTAACAGACACCTCACCAAAGAAGATATGTAGATGACAAATAAATGAAAAGATGCTCCACATCATATGTCATCAGGGAAATGCAAATTAAAACAACATTGAGATATCTCTCCATACTGCAACACCGACAACACCCAATGATTGAGAGGATGTGAAGAAATAGGAACCCTCGTTTGCTGCTGGTGATAATGCAAAATGGTACAACCACTTTGGAAGACAGTTTGGTGGTTTCTTACAAAACTAAACATATTCTTTCCATACAATCCAGCAAACAGTTTCGTGGTATTTACCCAAAAGAATTGAAAACTTGATGTCCACACAAAAACCTGCACATGGATGTTTATAGCAGTTTTATTTATAGTTACCTAACCTAGAAGCAACCAAGATGTCCTTCACTAGGTGAATGGATAAATAAACTGATACATCCAGACAATCAGCACTAAAAGGAAATGAGCTCTAAAAAAAATAAAGTCTTAAAAAAATTTTGTTAGAAATTTTAAGAAGTGATTGAACCCAATACACATTCTCACAATAATGTCTGTGATTTACCACTTCTGCATGCACAAACCAAAAATTGGTTTTTAAAACTTTTAAATTTAGACAATTAGGAGAGTTTTTTTGGGGGTTATGTCATTTTGGTTTTAAATCGTATTTTCACAATTATTATTGATTATAAATATCCTTTTAAATGTTTCTTGTTTTTTTAAATTCTCTTGTTTACGAAGTTTCTTTTCAACTCTTTTGCCAAGTTTTTCTATTGTGTTGTCTCTCTTATTGATTTGTAGGAATTCAACATATATTCAGAATATACATCTTTCGTCAGTTATATGTATAGGAAATATTTTTTCTCTTTCTTTGCTAATATTCTTGCTGTCTTAATGGTGTCTTTGGGTGAAAGATCTCGTCAATGGGATTAGCCTTGTACAAGAGCCTCCACAGAGTTTTCTTACACCTTCTGCCATATGATGACACAATGATTACAGCCATCTGTGAACCAGAAAGAGGGCCCTCACCAGACGATGAATCTGTCATCACCTTGAACTTCCCAACCTCCAGAAATGTGAGAAATAAATGTTGTTTAAACCACGGAGTCTATGTTTTTGTTTGTTTGTTTTGTTTATAGCAGTCTGAGTGAACTAAAATGGAGATTAAAAAAAAAAAAACAAACAAGATTAGAGGCCGGCCTGGTGGTGCAGTGGTTAAGTGCTCGAGCTCCGCTTTGGCGGCCCAGGGTTTTCAGGTTCAGATCCCGGGCACGCACCAACACACTGCTTGTCAAGTCATGCTGTGGTGGTGTCCCATATAAAGTAGAGGAAGATGGGCACGGATGTTAGCCCAGGGCCAGTCTTCCTCAGCAAAAACAAAAGAGGAGGATTGGCATCAGATGTTAGCTCAGGGCAGATCTTTCTCACACACACACAAAAAAAGAAGATTAGTGGTTTCCAGGGGTTGAAAGTAGGGAAGTGGTTGATTACAAATGGACCTACAGAAAAAACTTTTAGAGTGAAGGAATTGTTTTGTTTGGTGCTGGAGATGTAGATACATGAGTCTACACATTTTCCAAAACCTATAAAACTTTATATCAAAAAGAGTGAACTTTAATGCTTACTAACTAAAACAAAACAAACAATAATAACAAGAAAACAAGACATCAGGGGATCCCAATATGAAATATAGACTGTGACAAACAAATGGAACTCTATTATAAATGATGACTTATCTTTACTACAGAGTATGAAGGGAAAAAAGGAACTGACCTAAGTAACTTTGGAAAATTGTGTTTTGACTGGCTAACTATACATTGGAACTACTAAAAGGAGCTACACGTTGTCTATAAACACTGGACTCTATCTGATAGATTTGTTTCTAATGAGGTACAGATTTAAACTTCTGATCTGCTTTATGGGTTTACTAACTGGGTTGGAAAAATAAATAAATGGATAGTGTTTTCAGACTTTTAAATTTTAGCCTTTCTAGTGTTTGCGTAATGATATTGAATTGTGATTTTAATTTACTTTTTTTTTCTAATTACTAATGGTGTTGAGCAAAATTGTATGTGATTATTCACCGCTCATATTTTTTTTTAGTGAAGTATCTATTTAAAACTTTTTTTCCTGATTGTTTGAATTATTATTATTTTATTGTAAATGTTGTTTGCATATTCTGGAGACAAGTTCTTCATCAGATAAAGACTTTGCAAATTTTATCTCCCAGTCTGTAACTTGCCTTTTTAAACTTTCTTAACAGTGTATTTTGAATAACAAAAGTTTTTAATTTTGATGAAGGCCAATTATTCAAATTTCTTGTTCTCTTTCTGTTCTATTTAATAAGTGATTGATTAATCTAGACTAATTAAGATTTTCTCAATCTTTTTTCTTTCTTTTCTTATAGTGTTACCTTTTACATAGAAGCCCATGATAGATTTCAAATTAATTTTATATGACGTAATACGTCAAATTATTGTTTTTCCACATGAATACTCAATTGTTTCAGTACCATTTGTTGAAAATATTATGCTTTTGTCATTGATTGCGTTGGTCCATTTGTTAAACATCAGTTGACTATATGTGTTTTCTTTATTTGTACTGTATATTGTCTTCTCTAAGTAGATATAACTATATTTACAACAATGACTAACTGCACTGGTTACTGTAGATCTGTAGTTAAGTGCTGGAAGTGGGTACCATAAGCTCTCAACTGTGTTTTTCTCTTTCAAAATTATTTTGGCTCTTATAGGTCCTTTGTACTTCCAGATAAACTTTAGAGTCAACTTGGCACTTTCTACCAAAACCTGCTGGGATTTGATTGGAATTTTGTCGAATCTATAGCTTAATTTGAGGACTATTAACATCTTAACAATGAGTAAATTCATGAGCAGAATCTATACCTTATTTAAATCTTTAATTTTTCTCAGCTATGTTTTATAGTTTTCAGTACATAGGTTTTGCCTATATTATTTTAAAAAGTCTCTCTAAATATTTTAAATATTTTTTCTATAATAGGAGGTACTATTTGTTTAGTTTAAATTACTATCTTATTGTTTCTGGTACATAGAAATATCACTCATTTTTGTGTGTCGATCTCGTATCCTGCAACCTTGCTAAACTCACTTATCAGTTTCAGTAGCTTTTTGTAAATTAAATAGATTGGTATATATAAATGATCATGTATTTGTGAAGAGAGGCAGTTTTACTTTCTATGAAGTCTTTTATTTCTTTTACTTGCCTGACTGCATTGGCTAGGTACCCGTACAATGTTGAATAGAAATGGTGAGACTGTAAGTGATCACAGAAATATATGGAGTTGCGTTGCTCTAAAGTTCTTAGATTGTCTAGGAGAAAAATATAGGTATTTATTAATATTATACTTTGATAATTTTAAGACAGTATATTGTAATTTCTGAACAAACCATTAAAATAAAAGAAAATTTGATGTATATAACTATGAATTATTAGGAATAAAATAAAATAAAAAATACTCAATCAAAAACACATGGAAAGTATAGAAAAAGAAATAGAACAGTTGGGATAACTGGAAAGCACATAATAAGATGATACATTCAAGTAAAAATTAAATAAATATAAATACACATACATCATAGAAGAAATAAATGCTCTATTTAACAGACAAAAATTGACAGACATAAAAGCTATAGAAAAATCTTCCATGAATATAGATGCACAGTTTCTAAACAAAATGTTAGTAATAAAAATTCAACAAAATAAGAGTATTGGGGGGCCGGCCTGGCGGCACAGAGATTAAGTGTGCGTGCTCTGCTTCGGTGGCCTGGGGTTCGCAGGTTTGGATCCCAGGTGTTCACCGATGCACTGCCTGTCAAGCCATGTTGTGGCGGTGTCCCATGTAAAGTAGAGGAAGATGGGCATGGATGTTAGCCCAGGGCCAGTCTTCCTCAGCAAAAAAAAAAAAAAAAAAAAGAAGAGGATTGACATCAGATGTTAGCTCAGGGCTGATATTCCTTACCAAAAAAAATAAATAAATGAGAGTATTAGTCATCAATTTGATTTTATAACAAGAATACAAGTTTGCCTAACTGTTTTAAAAAAATAAATTTTAATCATTTGTATACACTAAATATGTGAATAACTTAATAGATACAGAAACTGTATTTGATAAAAAATCACCGACCTTAAATGATGAAAGCCCACAGAAAACTCAGAAAATAGAACTTCCTTATTTGATTTTTAAAAAGTGCCTACTGAAAAAAACCTTTATAAATTTTGCATACTGAATAATAAAATGGTGGAAGCCAATGTTGAAGACTAATGAACTCAGTAAGCTTGCTTGGTTCACTTCTGTTGTAACTAGACTGAATTGCTTAGCCCATGTAGTAAAGAACAAAAATGAAATGAAAACCATAGCTATTAGAAAGGAAGACAAACTAACCATTCACTGATAGTATGTCAGATACATAGAAAATTCAAATGGGTTTTCAGATGAATTGTTATAATTAATAATCTAAATATATTTCTGGATAAAATTTAATATACAGAAATCAATTTCCTGTTTACATGCAGCAACCACATTAGAAAGGAAAAAATAAAGTGTCATAAAAGCATTATATGCCTTGGAATAATTCTGACCATAACAACAAAAATACAAGACCTCTCATTCAAACAATAAATCATAAATAATATTGAGATAAGGAAAATATACATACATAAAGATAAATACAATGTATATAGTTTTGAGGACTCAATATTTTAAAGAGGACAATTCTCCTCAAATAGATCTTTAGATTCAAATTAATTCTAGTAGAAATCGTGTAACATTGTAGAGATCTTGAAACTCATAAAGTGTATATGGAATTCAAAAGAAGAATAACCAGAACCACTTTAAGAAGAACTAGATAGGGACACCTCTCCACTAAATATCAAAATTTTTGTAATTCTGTATCATAATTAAGTTACAGTGGTATTAATATAATTAGTACAAGAGATGCCGGATATAGACCCAGATTCATCCATAGGTGGCTACCTTAGTCCCTACCATCTGCTATAACAAAAATATCATAGACTGGGTGGCTTAAACAACAAACGTTTATTTCTCACTGTCTTCTCACTGTGTCCTCATATGGTGGAAGGGGCTGGGGAGCTCTCTGAGGTGTGTTGTATAGGGGCACAAATCCCATTAATGAGTACTCTTCCCTTATGGCTTAATCATCTCCCAAAGACTCTACTTTGAAGTGCCGTCATCTTGGGGATTAAGTTTCAACAT
The DNA here is from genome assembly GCF_020826845.1 of Diceros bicornis minor. Lineage (NCBI taxonomy): Eukaryota > Metazoa > Chordata > Mammalia > Perissodactyla > Rhinocerotidae > Diceros > Diceros bicornis. Next base: position 36,579,193 of record NC_080746.1, read on the forward strand.
ATGAATTGGGGGGGGACCCAGACATTCAGTCTATAGCAATCCCTATAGTCTTGCCTTTCCCAGAATGTATAAGAATGCATTCATATTGTATGTAATTTTTTGGTCTGTCTCTTTCACTTAAAAATGCATTTAAGATTTATCCAATTTATTGCAAGTAGAAGTAGCTCACACATTTTTGCTGCAGAACTATATTCCTTTGGAACTATTGATATGTGCAAACTTGTTCATTTGAGAGGGGTCTTAGAATGGAACAGGAGTAAAATTCCAAACTTTTAAACGTCTGGACTTTTTATTTTCATGAGGAAGTTTCCAAACAAAAGCCAGATTCCAATATTGCTTTCCTAAAATATTATTGACGAAGGCAAATGAAAAATAAGTAAGCCTTAAAGTGATCTCTATGTTTTAGATGCACACATATCAAAAGTTGGACTTAATGGTTTTTATCCTACTGTTCTTCTCCTATCCTTTGCTCCACTGTTACTTGTGCCCCTAGCACTCTGTCTGATCCACTACCGTACCCTTCTGCCAGTCATAAACCTCCAAAGCTTAACTGTCTCTTAAGGTTAAACCATCTTCAGGATAGAATCCTTAATATTTCTATACAACATTAAGGAGTATATGCTAATGCGATGTGACCCCAGCTCTCCCCCTTTTGTTATTGACCTTAAGCCAGAAAGAGGAAATGTACTATGAAGTAAAAAAAATTGAAATTTCGAACGGAATATAGCCTTCTGTCAGATTCCCAACTTCTTGCTGCACATTTAGAAAGAGTATTGGAACAAAAACATAAGTTCATATTTTTGGTAGCTATTGCTCCTGCTTCAGTTATCAAGCATCAGTGGAGGAAGTCTCTTGATGAGGACACAGGAAAATGCTTTAAGCAGAACAATCAGAAAAACAGATGTTCTGTGCCAGCTAAGAAGCTGAGGGAGAAAAAATAACAGGTGATAATGAAGCTGCCTTGAGTGGAAAACAATTATTGAATTTCTCTTTTTACTATTAAAATTATAAGGATAATGTTCTCTGAATGCTAAAGGAAATCTTGTAGATTTGTATTGATACCGGCTACATGATATCCATCATAAACCCTGAAAACTTCACACAACCTCTTCCTCAGTGTTAATTTTGCAGGTAGTAGGTATTTCTAATAATCCACAAACTATTCTCCATTCTCAGGTCATAACTGTCACACTTGTATTCTTAACTAAGGAACATTCTTTTTTCCTTTATGACATCACATCCACTAACTTCATAAGTAGGAATCTACTAGGTAAATGAAATTGTCAAATTAAATATTCTCCCAAATGTCCTTTTTCTTGAAATCTTCAGGATTCACTTATTCGTAATCAGATTGTAGCTAATTTGGACATTGACTGACTTATAACTTTATGTCCAAATCAAGACCAAATTCAAGATCTCCGTGAAATGCCAGACTCTCTGTGGGCAAAATTTCCATTGAGTGTGACAGAATTAGTGGGAGTGAATGCAAGAAGCTTCGGATCAACCCATAAATTCTATCTTTTAAAACTAGCAGCTAAAAAAGGTCTAAAATCAATAGTTGAAAATATAACAGAGAAACAATCATACTTTGTACCAACCATAGTGAACTCTTATTCTTCCTGTCAAGGAACCCCACAGACAAAGATATTGATTTGTTCAGGACTTTAGAGTCGTAAATAATATAATTATTCTCCATTTCCCAAATAATATAATTATTCTCCATTTCCCTATGGTATTCAACCTTATGGTATTTTATCTTTAGTACTACCTGAGGCCACATATTCTATTATTACAGATCTGTGTTCTGTTTTCTTTAGTGAGTCATTGGATTGAGACAGTCAATACTCATCTTTTCCTAGGAAAATCAGCAATATGCCTGAACAGCTATGCTCCAAATGTTCTGAAGCACCTTCCTACTCTTCACATGTCCACAATCATAGACATAAGGTTAAATTTCCTCGTGAATCTATCCTTATCCAATAAATAGGTGGATGACTTTGGCTATGTTATAAAGATGAGATGAGTCTTCAGTATGATTCCATCTATCTATTTAATGTTCTAGCTCAGAAAGGACATAACATTTCCAAAGAAGAGTTATAATTTAAGCAAAACTAAATGCATTAATTATAATAATTTATCCAAAAGAAATAAATTCTTCATTTGGAGAGATATACAGTCATTTACAACTCTCCTGAATTGCTTGTAAGAAACAATTGAATTTCCTAATCTCTCTGGCTACTGCAAACAATGGGTTTCCTACTTTTTTGAAATAGTTACACTTGAATATGACTTAACTAAGTCACGGTAACCAATAGACTTACCTGGGAACCAAAACATCAATGGGAATGTTGTGATTTAACATTAGTTTTTCAAAACTCCCTCCTCTGGAACTTCCTAATTAATATAAACATTAAGGGTTCATTTTGACCTCTAGTTTCCCCATCTAAGAAAAAGTGATTAGTAGATAATTTGACTCCAGGAGGGAAAAAAACAGGCCGTAAATTGAGATTTGAAATAATAAAAACTTAAGATGAATTCTAGATGGCCTATTTCTGTTCTCAACCCTCTTTATATTTTGCTTTCCAGGGGGCATGGAGAGTGGGAAAAATCAAGCATATTATGATTCAAAGATTGATAGGGTAGATAGACAATGTCATTAAACTCATAGAAATTCTCACTCAAGAGATTTGTGAGACCAAGAGAGCAATATTTCAGAACAGAGCAGCCCTAGACATAATACTAGCCTCTCAAGGTCATTTATTTTGGGGGAAGAATGTTGTATTTATATCCCTGCTTACAGTTGAGATTTTTAATATTAACAATAATATCCAGAAACAAACAAAAATATCATGAAAATTAGATATTAAGAAACTGTTCCTATATGGGATTCTGTTAGCTTTTTAGATTGGGAATAGGATCTATTTTCTTGATTTTATTGGGGAAATCTTGGCTTCTCATTGAAGTAGACTAAAAACTCTTATCATAATCCTTTTCTTAGTGTTGATCTGCTTTTCAACAGTGTGTTCAAATGTGTAATCTTTAGAGTTTTAAATTCAATCTGTCACCTATTGTCCAATTAAATGTTCCAACATAGAATTATCCAGCAAAAACAAATAAAATCTGATTTATAGAGTGGTTGAAACAACCACCACTGGAACCCTGATGTGCATTCATGACTTTTCAAACCATGGTGTGAATTGGACTGATCACTTTTCCAGTCTAATTCCAGCTTGGGCTGAAGAATGACTATAAATTGGAACTAAGAATTAAGGTGATATATTAACATGATTTACAAAGAATGTAGATTATCTGTATCAACATGACTTAGTTGCCTTTTCCAGGACACCTCTTGTTGACCTTAAACAAATAGACAGCCAGTTATTTATTCAGCAGAAATGGGTTTATTTGGGATCAGCACAGAATTGCATTTTGGGGTCTGCAACTGTGGCAAGCCACATGCAAGTCCCCCAGCAGTGAGGGAGGAGAAACTCGCTTATAGAGGGGAAGAAGTTGGGAGGGCTATTGCAAACAAAGAGTCCATTGGAGAAATTGACGGTTCAGTGTGCAGCGGCTTTTCATTGGCTGAGTTGTAACGGTCTCTCACTGGCTGAGCTTCCTGCCAGTGAAGAAGAGGAAATCTTTCTTCTACCTCTTGGGATCTGCTATCAGCATAGGACATGAGAGCTCCCCCTTTTGGTCTCTTGACTCCAATTTAATGAGGTTTCTATTTATTAATTTTCACACTCTGTATGAGAAAGATAAGACTGTAAATTATTAAATAACTTCACTTTTTGTTCAGGAAATTCTCACAGATAGATTTATCAGATATAGTAATTTACTCACTTGGATAACTTGTCAGCTACTAGATAAGCCATCTACAGCTTGCTCATCTGGACTCACCTTAAGATGGTCGTTTCATTGTTTCCACCAATCCTAAACAACTTCTTTTTAATATATCACAAACTTTGCCCAATCCTAGTAAGTTCCCCATCTTGAAAGACCTGCTTTAACCCATGTGGGCCCAAGTAGAAAAGCTCTGTAAATATCCCACCTCTTTTTTCCCATTTTGAGACACTGTCAAGATGTCAAGATAGTGTGCTCCCCTACTGCAGTAAGTCCTAATAAATTTAGCTTTACTTTATTAACAGGTCTTCTGGCGATATTTTGGGTGAGTTCAACAGTTTTCAGTCATATGAAATGCCAGGGGACAACATGGAATAGGAAATCATGAAACATAAATTCTAATACTAACTTTTTATGTCTATTAACTTTCTAGACCTCAATTTTCTCATTTCTAAAGAAAGAGTCAGGGCAGATATTTTATAAATTTCTTTTCACTAAATTTCATTAAATCTATGACAAAAGACAAGAAATTTTCATGATCATTTACATGATCATGATGCATTTAATTGATTTTATGAGTAATTTCTAACACTTAATATTTTTCTTCTTATATCAATCATTTCAGTCCCAAGATGCTGTGCATATATTCTCTACATACCCTGTGTGCCTGTAGATCCAGTACATTTATTATTTTTGATGGCTCACCTTACATTTTCACTTCATCTTGAAATGGTTTTTATTTTTTTTTAATTTTTTGGTCCACAGTTTAGCTCTTAACCATGATATTTACAGGGCTTATGTATTGTTTTCTGCATTCTTGGTATGAGTACAAAGGAAGGCTCCTATAGTAAACAAATATACACAATTCACTTCCTTAACTACTCCTTCCCCAAGAGAAAAATCTTTTGCTTTAAAAAAAGAATTCAAACTTTAAAAAAAAAATAACAAAATTTGACCTCACCTACAGGCAACAATAATGCTTGGTGTAACTTACTTTGAGTTGCCCCAGGCAAAGTCAAACCTCGAAGAATGCTCTGAGACTCCTGATGTCTCCTGATCTCTGGGGTATTAGGGACTTCTCAAGAGTGCAGATAAAGTCTGTTTTGCTAGAAGCACTCTGTGAAAAGTCTTAAGTGTCTTTCCCTATAGACTTAGACTTCATTATTCTTTTCTTCAGGCAATAAGAAATTTGAATATGCAATTTTTTATCACTTTATATTTGGGAATAATTTTCTTAAATATGTAAATATTGGCAAAAATATCGTCATTATCCTATCCAAATTATAATTACTTTGTTAATCAATCAACTAAGCAAGCAATTCCTATTGCTCATTGTGCAGATACAGATATTATTGGTGATCTTGTGGGGAGACAAAGAAATAAATTAAATAGGCACCCACCTCAAAGAGGTAATCACCAATTAGAAACAATAGATATATATATATTTTTAAATAATAATTATAGAAATAAAAACAGCAATATAATATGACATTTTAAGATATATAATAGGCAGAATGAAAGGTAGCAAGGAAGTTCCAAGGACAATTTTGGATTCAATAGGTCAATGAGGCTTCGTAAAAATTGTATAGTGACAGAAAAGCTCAGGACCAGATGATTTCATTTGTGGATTCTACTAAATATTTAAAGAAGACTTAACATCAATCCTTCTCAAACTGTTCCAAAAAACTGAAGAGGAGGGAACAATCCCAAACTCATTTTATGAGGTCAGCATTATCCTGATACCAAAGCCAGATAAAGACAGTACAGAAAAAGAAAATTACTGACTAATATCCCTGATGAATATAGATACAAAAATTCTCAGTAAAATATTAGCAAACAGAATTCAACAGCATATTAAAAGGATTATTCACCACCATCAATTGGCATATATCCCTGAGATGCAAGGATGATTCAGCATATGCAAATCAACAAATGTAATATACCACATTAATAGAATGGAAGATAAAAAGCATATGATCATTTCAATAGATGAAGAAAAAAGCATTCAACAAAATACAACATCCTTTCACGATAAAAACATTCAACAAATTGGGTATAGAAGAAATGTCCCTTAGCATAACAAAGGCCATATACAACAAGCCCACAGCTATCATATTGAATGATGAAAAGTTAAAATCCTTTCCTCTAAGATCAGGAACAATATAGAGATGTCCGCTCTCACCATTTCTGTTTAATATAGAGTGGAAGTCCTAGCCAGAGCAATTAGGCGAGAAAAAGAAAAAAGAAAGGCATCCGTATTGGAAAGGAACAAATAAAATTATCTCTTTTTGCAGATGACATGTTCTTATATTTAGAGAACCCTAAAGACTTCACTAAAAAACTGTTAGAACTAATAAATGAATTAAATTGAATGAAAAGTTGCAGGATACAAAATCAGCATACAGAAATTAGTTGCATTTCTACATACTAACAACAAATTATTCAAAAAAGAAATTAATAAAACAATCCCATTTACAATAGCATTGAAAACAGTAAAATATTAGAAATAAATTTAACCAAGGAAGTGAAAGACCTGTATGCTGAAAACTGTAAGACATTGAGAAAGAGATTGAAAAACACACAAATAAATGGGAAGATATCCCATATTTCTAGATTGGAAGAATTAATATTGCAAAAATGTCCATACTACCCAGAGTGATCTACAGATTCAATGCAATCCCAATCAAAATTTCAATGACATTTTTCACAGAAATAGAAAAAAATATCCTAAAATTTCTTTGGCATCACTAAAGACCCCCAATAGCCAAAGCAATTCTGAGAAAGAAGAACAAAGCTGGAGGCGTCACAATACCTGATTTCAGGCTGTATTACAAAGCTACAGTGATCAAAATAATATGGTACTGGCATAAAACAGGCACATAGATCAGTGGAATAGAGATCCCAGATATAAACCCCCACATATATTAGTCAAATAATTTTTGACAAGGGTGCCAGGAACACATAATGGGGAAAAGACAGTCTCTTCAATAAACGGTGCTAAGAAAACTGGGTATCCACATGCAAAAGAATAAAACTGAACACCTACCGTACACCACTCACAAAAATTAACTTAAAATGGAGCAAAGATTTAAAAGTAAGACCTGAAACCATAAAACTCCTAGAAGAAACCATAGAGAAAAAGATCCTTGACATTGATCTAAGCAATGATTTCTTGGATAAGTCACCAAAAGCACAAGCAACAGGGCCACCCTGGTGGCCTACTTGGCATGCTGTGCTTCAGCGTCCCGGGGTTTGGTTCCTAGGCGTGGACCTACACCACGCGTCTCTCAGTGGCCATGCTGTGGTGGTGGCTCACAAACAAAAAGAGGAAGGTTGGCAGCGTGTGTTAGCTCAGGGTGAATTTTCCTCAGGGAAAAAAAAAAAAAGAAAAGCAAAAGCACAAGCAACAAACAGTAAAATAAACAAGCAGGACTACATTAAACTAAAGAGCTTCTGCACAGCAAAGGAAATAAATTGAAAAAACAACCTACAGAATTGGAGAAAATATTCACAAACCACATGTCTGATAAGGGACTAATATCCAAAATATATAAAGAACTTACACAACTCAATAGCAAAAAAGGAAATAACCCAATTTAAAAAAGGATGGGCAAAGGAGCTGAAACGACATTTTTCCAAAGAAGGCATCTAAATGGCCAACAGGTATATGATAAGATGCTCAGTGTCATTAATCATCAGGAAAATGCAAATGAAAACCACAATGAGATGTCACCTCACAGCTGTTAGGATGGCTTTTATCAAAAAAAAATAAATAAATAAATGTTGGAGAGGAAGTGGGGCAAAGGGAACACTTATACACTGTTGGTGGAAATGTAAATTGGTACAGACATTATGGAAAACAGTATGGTGGTTCCTCAAAAAATTAAAAATTGAACTATCATATCATCCAGCAATCCCGCTCTTGGGTATACATCCAAAGGAATTGAAATCAATCTCGAAGGGATATCTACACACCCATGTTCATTGCAGCATTATTCACAGTAACCAGGATATGGAAACAACTTAAGTGTTCATCAACAGATGAATGGATAAAGAATATGTGGTATATAAATACAATTGAATGTTATTCAACCATGAGAAAAAAGGAAATCCTGCCATTTGCGACAACATGAATGGACCTTGAAGGTATTATGCCAAGTGAGATAAGTCAGACAGAGAAAGAAAATACTGTATAATATCACTTACATATGCAATCTAAAGAAAACTGAACTCTTAGAAACAAAAGAGTAGAATGGTGGTTACCAGGGGTTGGCAAATGGGGGAATTCAGAAGATATCGTTTAAGGGTACAAACTTACAACTAGGAGATAAATAAGTTCTGGATATCTAATGCACAACATAGTGATTATAGTCAACAACTGTATTATAAACTTTAAAGTTGCTAAGAGACTAAATCTTAACTTTTCTCAACACACACAAAAAATGACTTATGACATGATAAAAGTGTTAGCTAATGCTATTATAGTAATTATATTGCAATAGGTAAATGTATCAAGCCAACACATTGTACACCTTAAACTTACACAGTATTATACGTCAATTATATCTCAACAAAAGTAAAAGAATGTGTGGTGAAAATATTGGAGAGATGTGAAATAGACAAAGATGAAAAGTGCAGGCAAGTGTAGCAGCATACACAGAGCCACAATTGTGGGTAGAGTGAAGGTAATTTTGGAATCAGTGGATAGGTTAAATTCAATGTAATTGATGATATTGGCAAAGGTAGGATATAAAAATGAACATAATTTTTTTCATTAGAATAGTGTAGTGATTATGTTAAGACCCAAAACTGTTGTTTTCATATTAATCATCCTTTTTCTGTAGACTTTTTTTAACATCAAATTTTATTCTTATTACGAAAGTAATAGAAAAGTTCAAACAATACTGGCATATATAGGATAGAAAACAGCTTCTTGCGTCTCACTGACCAGAGATACCTACTGTTAACTCTTTGGAATATGACATGCTTCTCTAATAGACACTTTTCTATACAGACTCTACGTATGTAAGGGTTTTGTTATTGTTGTTAACATTAAATAGTGTTTTGAAATACCTTTTTTCACCACACTTTTGTATGATTTCCTCCAGTTTTTACATTTAAACACACACATATTTACTGAATGGGATCATACTGTTCTGTATTTTTCCTCATTCACAATATATGTAGACTTTCTCTTTGTCTTTTTTGCATCAACTGCAAGTTATTTAACCATAGGATTGTCAACATTTTAAAATGATTTTCTATTGTGGAAATTTAGTTGTTTTTCAATATTTCAATATTATCAGTAATACGACTTTAGGCATGTATCTATGCGTACTTGTGTGAATAGTTCTACGAGATAAACTAGAAGTAGGACTGCTCACTGAAAGGTTACACACATTTTAAAATTTGATTCCTGTAAATCGTATATGAGAGCACCTGTTTCTACTCTCTGAAGAATACTGGGTAGCATTATTGTCTTTGAAACATGCTGGCTAATCAATTGCTTGTGTTTACTAGGTGTTTATTAGAGAACAGGCACTATTTTAAATGTTTAACATGAATTAACTCACATAATACTCATAAAATCCCTAAGAGGTAGGTCATCTTTTTTCAGATGAAGAAAATAAGGCACAAGGATAATAATTATCGCCAGTCATACAGGTGGTATATGGCAGAACATGGATTCCAGCCCAGTCTCTCTCCACAACCTTCCTCTTAAAAGCAATTCTACTATGCTGCTAACATGCATTCTCATTTCAAAGACAAATGAAAAGAACATTGCAAAATTAAATAATATATCTAAATTCATGCAGTAGATGTAGAACCTGAAATTTACCTCTCCAGTAAGAAGTAGATTAGTTAAAATATAATTTACTATGGCTTATTTAAAAAATATAATTATATGGTATATAAATCAACACCATCAATCAAGACTATTAAAGATAACCCTACCCTAAAAGTCATCAATAATGAACAAACCTAGTAGATTGGTGATGGTAGGCACAATCTTTAATGTTACAGTTATCTTATAATTTTAACATAAAAAAATTCCACAACACTAGAAATTTATAAGTGCAGGTATACTACTTATGAATACATTAAATTATATTCTTATAGTTTGGGCCAGCTCAGTTACCTCAATTATTCATAGAACTATTTCTGTAATCATGCTTTAAGAAGTGTGATACCAACATATCACCACAGATTCGTGCCCCAGGAAAATGTGCAAATGTGATTTTAAAAAATGCAAATGAGGCTCCACAATCCGTGCCCATCCATAGAGGAAGCTTGACTGTGCCTCTTATGTAACACTTTTGCTTGTTTTCCCTGTAACATTAGACAATATTTAAGTAGCTGAGAATTGGTACTTAGGCTTCTGAGGAAGCGAACATGTTAAAGAGCAGAAGTTGACATAAAAAAATAAGGCTGAGAAATTTGCTTCTCAAATAAGCATATGGCTGTGTGTGAATATATGTATATTATATATATAGATATGTTATATATATTATATATGGGGAGAGAGAGAGATCATATATGTATAATATACATATATATGTGAACATTTATAAAGAGTTAAGAATAATTTCTTGCTTTGCCTCTTAATTTTGAAAATATTGATATATTGAGTACGCATTTCTAGATGTTATTTTTTATATGCTGCCATGTATGTGTATATCTATACCGGATATATAAATATATATTATATGTGTATGTGGTGTGTGTATGTATGGGTGTGTGTGTATGTGTGTGTGCATATATACGCACACACATATAAAGAGTGCCTGCCTCTGAGTCAGAGACAAAGACATTCAATTACTCTTTGCAAAATCAGTAGCTATAACAACAGCTTGCATGAGTTCCCCAAGCCCCAATCTCGATAGCATAACATGGTATGGGACAGATTGTACCTGCACAGAAGTGAGATGCACTATAGGATAGTGACCCTGAAATTAGGAAACCTTCTGGCTATATCTTCCCCTCCTGAGAGAGAGAAGCTTTATCATTATTCTGGAATCTCCTTGGAGAAGGAGAGGTCTATATCTTTACTTCCTAAGTAAGTGAAGGTCTAAGTTAGTTGTTCACAGAAAAAAAGTAGCTTTTTAAAGTGAATATATCACATCTTTTTCTGGATATTTCCAAATGAATGCCCTACCTTCAGAAAAATTATGAATAACAGCAGTGGAGACCTTAGAATTTCTGTATCCAAGAAACGTAGAAATGGTAATGTTGTTAGAAAAGAGACTAGAAGTCTTGTCTTGAAGCATTTTTCTGGAACACTACTATTTTTACTTAGTGAGGCCTTGAAGTTTGATAAAATTTATAGAGGGGATGCCTTTCCTTCTGCCTTGAACCACCTCTGAATGAGAGCAAACGAAATGCTTAGTTTAAATTTCAGCAAAAAGGATTATTAAACTACTACAAAATTTATAGGTCTGAATGCCAAATACAACAGCAAGTTATTTTAATCAACTTTCTCAGTTCTCTAAACATTGCTATAAATCAACTGAAATGAATAATGTGGCAGTTTATTAACATTCATTTTTAAACATCTCAGGTATAAAAAATGAAGACTTCAAATGTAAATAACAAGTTAATCCAAAATATAATTCATCGAGTAAGCTCAGTACTGACTCCTAGGACGCTGTAAGAGGATTTTCTCTTAATATGTAAAAAAAGAGTCCTTTTCATAATAAACATACTAGAACCTCCCATATCCTTTTTAACTTTATGTTTATATTTTTCTTTTTTGTTAGAAGGAGGCTGAAATAATCAAAATGTAAATATGAGTTATTTTAGAATGTTGATTTAATAAACGTTTAAATAAAGTTAGAATAGACTTTTAGGAAATGAAAAAAGATATCCAAAAGTGAGAGATGATTAAATATGAAGAGATTCAATAAAGAGATCAATAACAGAAAGGTATTGGGATCTTTTTCAGAGAATTAGAAAATATAAAGAGAGCTTAATGCCCTAGAAATAAACGTCAGAAAAAAACAAAAAGCAAAACCGGAGATTTTGAAGCAAGTTGAGCTTCTATATGAGCAGTGCCTTAGGGGGCCAGGTCAGCTCAAAGACTGAAATAGGAAGGATTTATTTGAATTAGTAATACAGACAGAAAAGTATCCAAGGAAGGAAAAATGAATAGAGGGGAGGTAAACTCTTGGAGAAGGTCGGGTAGGAATTGTGTGTGTGTGTATGCGTACTTACGTACAGGAGTACGTGTGTGCAAGTGTGTGGTTTGTATGGCGTATTAGCTTCCTAGGGCAACCATAATAAACTACCACAAACTACATGTCTTAAAACAACAGAAACTTATTGTCTCACAGTTCTGGAGGCTAGAGGTCCAAAATTAAGATGTCAACAGGGCCATGCTCTCTCTGAAACAAATATAAGAGAATCCTTCCTTGCCTCTTCATAGTTTTTGATAGTTTGCCTGCAATCCTTGGCATTCCTTGGCTTGTAGCTACAGAATTTCAATCAATATCTCCATCGTTACATCACATTCTCCCCTCTTGCGTTTGTTTCTCTACCTCTCTGCTTATAAGGACACCAGTCATTTTGGGTGAAGCACCCACCCTCCTCCAGTACAACCTCAACTTAACTTTTTATATCTTCAGCAACCCTATTTCCAGAAAATACCGCATTTTGAGATACTGCTAGGGATTAGGGTCTTTTTTGGGGACACTGTTGAACTCACAACATATGGAAAAGTAATATCCATTGATGAGGGATCCCATGTGCTTCCAGTTGCCATCATCAAAGCACGCTCATGAAAAGATCTTGATATTATTAATTAGATATATGGATTTGGGGAAGTGTGTATCAATTATCATTTTGAAAATGAGCTCGTTCCATTGCTTATAATTTTGTCCTATGAAGTATTCCAAGGTATGTTAATATACAAACACATTCAACACAGCGTTAATGTGGTATCCAAAAATAAATGTACAACATCAAATGAAATTGTTAAATATATTACAGTATTACTGATATGATGAAATACTTTGTAATCACTAAAATGACCCTTACAAAAAAGTTATCATAAAGACAATTTCTTATGGTATAATATTAAGTGAAAAAAACGATAAAAATGATGTACACAGTATAATCCTACAGTTAAAGTTTAAACAATGAATGGAAGGAGAAATGCCAAAATTTTAACAGTGGCTATTTTGGGGGGGAATAGAATACTGGATAAATTTTTTGTACTTTTCTCCATTTTATTAATTTTGTTGTTTTTTTTGTGTGTGAGGTAGACTGGCCCTGAGCTAACCTCTATTGCCAATCCTCCTCCTTTTTTTTTTCCCCTTTTTCTCCCCAAGGCCCCAGTAGATAGTTGTATGTCGTAGTTGCACATCCTTGTAGTTGCTGTATGTGGGACGCCCCTCAGCATGGCTGGACAAGCGGTGCGTCAGTGCGTGCCGGGATTGGAACAGGGCCGCCAGTAGCGCAGTATGCGCACTTAACCACTAAGCCACGGGGCCAGCCCCTCCATTTTATTAATTTTTAATGAAAAGTCTAAGTGTTGATGAGAGAGAGAAAATATAAATAAATCTTTGGTAATTAAAATAAATAGCTCATGGGGCCGGCCCGGTGGCGCAAGCGGTTAAGTGCGCGCGCTCCGCTGCGGCGGCCCGGGGTTCGCTGGTTCGGATCCCGGGCGCGCACCGACGCACTGCTTGGTGAGCCATGCTGTGGCGGCGTCCCATATAAAGTGGAGGAAGATGGGCACAGATGTTAGCCCAGGGCCGTCTTCCTCAGCAAAAAAAGAGGAGGATTGGCGGATGTTAGCTCAGGGCTGATCTCCTCACAAAAAAAAAAAAAAAAAAAAAAAAAAAAAAAAAAAAAAAAAAAATAGCTCATTTATTTTGGTTTAGCCAATGAATCTATTGATTAAATATTACTCACCTGGCCAACTCTAGATTGAATCTGGATGCTGCAGCTCATCTTTTTTTACACCTCTGATGAAGACTTATCACTTACCACAGAGCAAAAAGCCAACCATAGTCTACTAAGCTTTAATGGGGTGAAAGGGTTTGTTTAATAACCAGTCACCTGGAACATTTCAGAAAACTAACACCTTCCTAAGTGAAAAACTGTCTGAGGACTAATCATGACTAAATGTGTCTGGATATGATCTTTACCGACAGAGTAAAAAAATAAGGAGTTGTATTCCCACTTACAAAATATATATTCCTTATGGTTCTATCCTTTAAACCAGTAGATAGACACATTAAATTGGGGTTACATGTATATACTGAGAGCATATTTATCCCATAACTAAAATTAAACAGGAAATAAATATAAATCTAGTCTTTCATGTCATATATAACTGGATATAGTTTATTCATTTAAAAATTTGGCAAAGATATTCATGAACATAAAATAAAGAGTGTTAATATGAAAAGTAGCTGTCTTTTGTCTCACTCTTGCCTAGTCTGTACAGTTGTTCCCTGGGCACAACTGTTTTTAATTCTCTGGATATATCTTCAGGTACTCGCTTCCATTTTTCCAAGTTATTTGCTTACATGTTTACATCTTAATTTAGATTTTAGACGTGGTCATTGACTTTTTATTATGTATGGTAATTGATGGTTTTGGCTGACTATAATGTCCTCTACACACATGTACACACAACACACATTTTACCCCACATATGTACTTTGTTCCTCACAACATAAGTTATGCCTTAATTTGGTAAACTGATAATCAATATTTATACTATTATGACTATGTCAATAACATTTTCTGCTCAAAGAGTGTATTACGATCATTTCTTTTGTGTACCTTTTCCCCAAGACTTAATAACTCTGACTTTTTTATTTTTCTAATTTTCTTTGTACAAATTACTAATTTCACAAATGCTCCAATGTCCATTAATTTTTTTTTTCAAAACACTTAAGCATATCAGATAAGATATGTGGCCCACAGTTTTTCGCAAAGGTCTTCCTGCTTTAGCCACTCATTGTCCTGCCTGAAATGGATGAGTTATCTCCAGGTCTGGTACTGGCTACATCCTGGATTCTTCCTTCATAGGTATCCCAAGCAATAGCCTCTGATTGCTGAATCTCCTATCTTTTTCTTTGAAGATTTCTTTCCTTTTTACTTTGGTAAAAATTTGAGAAAAGTTGCATGCCAAGTAATTTTTTTTTCTTCTGAGACTAGTTCTTCTCCAAGAGAAACGTTTATTATCTCTGAGTGCTTTTGGTTCTTTATTTTCAGTGTTATGAAATGTTATGATAACATGACTTGAGAAGGATCTTTTTCATATATGGATTTGGCTTATAGCGGGCCATTTTTATTATTATCACTATTATTGTTACTATTATTATCATAATCATCATTCTTATTATTTTGGTGATTCCTTCTCTATTCTTCTCTTTCCTTATCTAGGAACTCCTATTAGTTAGATTTTAGATCTCTTGTTTTGCTTCTCCAATTGTTTTTTTTTTTTTCTCATATTTTCCATCTCTTTGTCTTTTTGTTCTTTCTGAGAATTTTAATCTACTTTGTTTCACAATTCTTCTATAATAGCCAGAATGAACATAGATGTGGAAACAAGTGATTCAAATTTCAGTGGCTTAACATAATAAAGGTTTATTTTTTATACAAGTTAGGATGGTTCTTGTTGAGTGGTTTCCTTGGGTTATAAGCAGGAAAATAGAGATTTTGTGTACTTTGTGTCTCTGCTGATTTCCAGGCTCTCAAAGACCTAGACATACTAAGAAGATAATGACATAGAGTATATCATATGACCAAGGTTGGACGTTTCCACCCTTGTCCAGAACATAGCCATGTTTCCAGCTTGAAGCAAGAAGATTCGTGAAATGTAGTTTAGCTGAGTGCCTAAAAAGATGAGAGCTGGATGTTGATAATACAAACAATCTCTACATCACAGCAATTGCTATCTGTGTTGATATGCGTTTCTTAGCCAAAGTAACCTGGAAGTCAAACTACTTTCACCAATCTGGATGCATTTACAACAATACCATTTATGAAATTAGCATTTCTTTTTCTCTGTGTCTCCTTAATACTATGGGACTTCCAGCCTGTATTCAAACACACTAAAAAATTAATTGTTCTGCGGATTCACAGGAGCTTTTTCAAATGTGCTCACAAGCATGGTCTTCTCAGCCACCACATCATGTCTAATATATCTTCTATTCCTGTTCTTACTCCCTTCAGCGATGTCTGATTTTTGAGTCATTCTTAAGTTGCTTATGCCAATATTTGGTTTGCTAGGTCTATAAAACTACTAAAAAAACTATTATATTTATGATCATAAGCATAATTCCTATTTCCAGATGTCTAAACTAAGGGAGATAAGCTTAATTTTCAAAAATTACAAAACTTATGAGTTGAGAGGCAATAATAACAGGTCAGTCATTTTGAATCCAAAGTTCCTGTGCCTTCTATTGAATAATACTGTATTGAGAAATATTTGATGTTGAGAAAATGCTTAGAACATCTAAGATGAAGGAAGTACAGACAATCTATTATAAATTAACATGAGTATATGTATGAGTATTTAGGCAAAATTTGAATATCTGAAGATTAATGTATATTTCTTTTGATTAAACCCTACAAAATAGAACAGCAATGCCTGCGGGGAATGTCTTTAACTGTATATTACATTAAAAAATAACAAATTGTACTCCTCTGATAGTTAAGTATTTTAGAAGTTTGCCCAAGAATATTTGCCATCTTTGTTAAACTTTGAGACTAGAGACAGCTGATTTTTAAAGAATTTAACACATTAACAATGGGATGTCATAACATATCTTTTTAAAACATCTTAGACAAGAATAATTATTTTTTCATCATGAACTAATCCACAGTAAAATGAATATTATTTTAAGAAAATATGTAGCTGGAGAAACACAATCAAGATTAATTATGAATACGTAGAAAATGTTTTGTTTATAATACAGTAATTATTTCTTTAGAAGATATCTGATGAAAGATAAGAAACAGTGAGGCCAATCAGACATCACCAAATGTTGGAAAGTATCTTTAGCCAAAGTCAAAATTTGGTATCCAAATCTGGGTGACAAATATCCTTATGCTTGTTTCTCTCAAGTTTATATTTAAGAGTATTTTTTAGTCCAAAAGGATAGGCAGATAAAAATCACTAAGTAAATGGCATGGTTCTGTTCTTTTATCTGCACAAAGCATGATTACAATCCTTTATGGAGAGAGAAGAGGTAAAGATAAAAGTAGAAGGAACTCTATTTAAGAGACTTTGGATATTGCCATTCACTAAAGTGAAAAATTATGACACAGTTCTGGCATGAAATTGTTTATTTACTGATAAATGATAAGTGAGTTTTTCAGTTTTAGGGAACCGAAGGAAAAAAGTACAGTTTTCTTAGAAGGCACCAGCAAAAATTGATGCTACACTCTTAAGTGGGTTTTGGACCACAACACCTGAACAAGTGTGAGACATAATGAGGATTCTAATAAATAATTGGAAAAAATGTAAGAAAGTACCTGATGTCCTAGCTCCCTCAGTTATACATGAAGAGATAATATAAGTATTGATATGATTTTTAGTAAATCCTCAAACTTTACACATCTGGAGACATTTGGGATATAAGATGAAACTGAAGCACAAGACAACCATTTATTAGATTTAGTCACTTTTAAAATCCTGTCTAAAAACTTAATTTCCTGGCAACATGTTAGACTAAGTACCTGCATTGACATTTTCCCCTCTCTCCATCTTCTCACTTAAAACAATGAAATACGCTGACAAAAATATTTTTTAATGTAACATTGTCTTAAATATATCCATGAGTTGGTACTAAAGTCTAAAGTCAGACTCAGTTAAGCAGGCACTGAGGGCATTTGCCAAAACTCACGAATTTGAACATAAGAGTTTTCAGACATGTGTGGTTTGGGAAAGATAAAACAAAATCCAGCAAGCTTATGTAAGGCCTAAAGTTTATTAAACAACTCCTTATAAAACTAAATCTCAAATGGAATAGAAAAAAGAAGTATCAATGCAAAGATACGTCTCCACATCGAGCTCATGTTCTAATGGGGGAACATCAACATTAAATAAAATAATATAGTTTATCTGGTGGTGATAAATGCTATGGAGGAAACAAGGGAGCAAGAGGGAGAGGAAGTATTATGAAGCTGGCATGTTAAATAGCTCGGTCAGAGAGAGCTGGCATAAATGATGACATTTGAGAAAAGATCTGAAGTAGATAAAGGAATGACACATGTCGATTTCTAAAAGACATGTCTTTCAGGCAAAGAGAACAGCCAGTGAAATGTGCAAGTCTCCCTAACATTTTGGAGAAAATGCAAGGAGACCAATATAGTTGTAGCAAAGTGATTAAAAGGGTTAATAGAAGAAGATGAGGCTAAAAAAGTAACAGGGGACCAGATTGCAGATGACCTTTGAAGTAGGGTGACCATATGGCTAGGTTTGTCAGAGACAATTTTAGTTCAACCTGTTGCCTAGTGTAATTATGACTAGAACCCCTTTTCATTTTCAAAAATTCTCCATTTGGAAGATAAGCTATATGGTCACCTTATTTGTGAGACATTATAAGGAATTTGGTTTTTCTTCTGAATCATGTGTAAAGCTATTGAAGGATTTCATGTGATAAATCACCTGATTTGGCATATATTTTAATTGGCCACTCTCATTTTTTTTAAACAAATAGGGTGAAGCAGGTTAAGGGTCGACTTTGTTAGACCATTGCAATTATCTCGGCTAAAACCAATGGGAGCTCAGATTAGATTGGTTTTGGCATGGATGACAAAAATTGGCCAGATTCAGATATGCTTTGAAGATAGAAACAATGAAATTTAGTGATATATTGGATGTACAATTTGAAAGAAAGAATGAAGTCAAGATTACTCCAAGATTTTACCTGGCAAAGAGAATAAGTGGTATTGCCGTTAACTGAGGTTGGGAATACTGGAAGGAGCAAAATTTGGAGGAGTGGATCACAAGTTCAGTTTTCAACAGGCAAGTTTTTGATGACTACAAATAGGCTGTTGGATATATAAGTGTGGAGTTCAGGAGAGAGGACTAAGCTAGAAAAATAAATTGTGAGATATCATCCTCTGGTTAGCATTTGAAGCCGTGAGATTGGATGAGATTTCCAAACGGGAGTAGATAGGGAATAAAAGTGGACCAAAGACTGAGACCTGGAGCAGGCCAAAATTTATCATAGATATGAAGAAGATTCTGTAGAAAAGAAATGTTTGATGTTTCAAAAGAAAGTGAGGATAGGTATTGCTGGAACTGTATTCTTGAATAGGCATAACTAGATGAGATCAGAGGGAAAGGGAAGGAGCCACCTAGCATTCATTCATTTTAACAGAAGATAAGTCAGGGTAAAATACTTGACAACAATTACATAGATCTTCAATCTTCCAGTCATATTTATTTACTTAGTAATTGATATGTGGCCAATTACTTTTTTTGTGTTTCCACACTATAAACTAGTTCAGGAAAAATACTGATGACCTGACACTCAAGGTTGAGTAAAAATGGAGACTCAGGGATAAAAATATGAGATCAGAAATATACTACAGGGGCCGGCCCCATGGCTTACTGGTTAAGTGCGTGCGCTCCGCTACTGGCGGCCCGGGTTCTGATCCTGGGCGCGCACCAACGCACCACTTCTCGGGCCATGCCGAGGCAGTGTCCCACATACAGCAACTAGAAGGATGTGCAACTATGACATACAACTATCTACTGGGGCTTTGGGGGTGGGGAAGGAGGAAGGTTGGCAATAGATGTTAGCTCAGAGCCGGTCTTCCTCAGCAAAAAGAGGAGGATTAGCACGGATGTTAGCTCAGGGCTGATCTTCCTCACAAAAAAAAAAAAAAAGAAAGAAAGAAATATACTACAGTGATTGAAGTAGACAAGTAATCTAATTAGGACTATGTATAGAAAAGAAGTTATCTAATTTTTAGATGTTTGAATTAGCTCGGTTGGTGAACCTTTTTCTCTATTTTAATTTTCATCTCAAATCATGCAAATAAATTTTGTTGGACAAATTTTTAAATAAACTTATCCTTACAGTTCTACAGTATGTCTTTAATTGTAGTTTTTCACTGTAAAAATATTGTACCTATAATTTTAGAAATGACCTAAATATGCTGTTGTTTTTCTCTAGGAATCTTTATTTATTTATTTTTTCCTTCATGACATTCAATAATCTTCTGAATTTTTTCCTTTTGACTTTTTCTTTTTGGTGAAGAGGAGAAAGCATCAAACATTATCTCATTTACCAATTCACACTTGACAGATATCAATTTAAAGAGCATTTATTCTAGCATTTTTGATCTAAAAAAAAACCAAAGCAAAACAAAACTAGATGGTCATGTGAATGACAAGCAAGACCCAAGATACCAAAATCAGTCTCTTTAGCCCTATCATCAAGACATGAAATGATGGCATTCCCTAAAGTGCATTATCTGATTAATTATGCTGAAGGCATCAGTTAAATTAGATCTAGTCAAATAAAGCCAGACATAGAGTCATCCAATTTAGCAATTAAAAGATTGTTAAGTACATTTACAAATGGTATTTTGTTTGAGGAGCCAGCTCTCTGTTAAGATATTTTAAAGTGCAGAATTTTTTTCCATTCAACCCTCAAAATGACAGAATGACCAATAACAGTCAAGAAAACAGAAGCTTACAAAAGCAGAATCCATTTAAACAGAAGCAATGCCCTTTGAAATTAAGGAACCATCAAATGTGATTACAGGTTGCCTTCCTTCTCAGCAGCCTAGATAAGACAAGTTCCTTCACATTGGTTTATTGATGTCAATTTGCTGAACTTTTTAATATTTTATTCCATTTTAATGTTTATTTTATTATGTTTAACTATAGTGTATTTTTAATGTGAGACTCAAAAGGGGGTCTTTTATAAATTTAATTATTAGTTGTAGTAAAGTCATAAGGAGATATTCCACAGTGAAAGGATAAATTAAGAATTTATAATAGGAAATCATGTATAGAAGTCTATTGATTTTATGAAAAGACAAAGCATGCTATTTAAAAAGAAATGAAGACTTCAATAGGACAAGAGGCCAAGAAGATAACTTTTAAGAATTGAAGTATCAAGGATATCAAGAATAGCTCCTATAGGTAACATTTCTAAAAGCAAAAGTTAGATATAGAGCTCTTGCCTTATAGAGCAAAACAAATAAGTCAAAATTAAGTATCCATTGTTAGCATTATTTTCCACATGTATTTTTTTTTTACCCTAAGGTAATTTTTAAAATATATAACAGATACTCTCTGTCTTCCCATTTGGCCTAATCTCTACTTTAGGGTCATAAACATATTATAACGTTAGTATAGCTAAAGTGATCAAAGAATGACAACTGAGTTAACTAACCATTCTCTCATCTAGAAATGATATGCTTTTGTTTATTATTATTATTATTTAACTTCCAAAATTATTGCAATATTTTGTATCTAGATAGGGAGAACTATGAGGGATGTCTTTAGTTGTGAGTGACAACAGGCAGGCTAGAGACAGCTAAATCAAGTTTAAGGGTCAGTAAAGACAAAAGAAACCCTGATGGGGCTGGCCCCGTGGCTTAGCGGCTAAGTGCGCCCGCTCTGCTACTGGCAGCCGGGGTTCGCATTCTGGGCGCACACCGAAACACCGCTTCTCCAGCCATGCTGAGGCGGCATCCCACATACAGCAACTAGAAGGATGTGCAACTATGACATACAACTATCTACTGGGGCTTTGGGGGAAAAAAAAAAGGAGGAGGATTGGCAATACCTGTTAGCTCAGAGCTGGTCTTCCTCAGCAAAAAGAGGAGGATTAGCACGGATGTTAGCTCAGGGCTGATCTTCCTCACAAAAAAAAAAAAAAAAAGAAGCCCTGAGGAATGAGTGTTTGAATGCAGGTGAATAGTGAAGATCAAAGCAAGAAGTGCAACAGACATTAGGCAGAGTGGTAAAAACAGACTTAGAGGAATTTGTGAGTGCAATACAGGCAGTATGTCCAAATGGGAAGAAAAGAGAATATGAGGATTTGGAAGAACTAAAGGCCAGTGCAAGGGGACAGGGCAGTAGTTAAAACATACAAGGAATAAGAAAGTATTTTACACTAAGCTAACATTTTTTTTTTCATCCCAATATCAGTTAAGATGCTTTTGAGGCCAGATATCAGAAAACCCCCAAATCAAAGTGGTTTAAAAATGTACCCCTTTAACCAAGCATCTAAACTGTCTCCTCTCAGATATATATATGATATATCCAGTACCCTTGAAGCAGAATATTTCAAAGAATGCTGCCAATGGCAAATGCTAGTGAATCAAGTGTCCCCAGGATAAAGTAGGAGGACATGCTGAATATCCTCACTTGTGCTAGTGCTGAAGGCTCCTATAAAATGAAGCCAACCGGAGTTTCAAATTTTCATTGCCTGACAATTGTCACAGGTGTCCATTAGTTATCTTTTGCTGGGAGGGACCAAAAAACTGTTAATTGGTTTAATCATTTTGAAACTTCACTGAAAAATGATTTTGGAGCTACAGGCTTATCTGAGGCTAAAAGCTATTAGGTAAGTTTAGGACTCCACCTGGGAAAATAAGGTTCATATCCTAGCTTATTTTTATCGTCTTTCTACAGACAACCTTACCTCATTCAGCCTACAAAATAGGGTGCTGTTCCAAATAAAAAATACTATTTTGTGAGAAATTTTTATCCACCATGAAGGAATTATATTGGGTGCTCAATTTTATTATTCTATCAAATATGCTATTTTTAACACTGTCTCAGAATTCTGCTAAAAAGAAAATATTTAGGAGAGATTGATGAAAAAAAATGAAAGGGAAGAAAAACAGGTAGAGTGGGCTCCAGGCTTGTTACGATTAAGAGGGCCAAGATCGTCATCAGGGCCAAGTTCTCTCCTTCTCTTTGTTCTGCAGTTGTCTGTGTTGGCTTCATCCTTTTGCTTTTGGTTTCTGTTGTAGTCAAAAAAATGGCTGCCTATGGCAATTGGAAGGCATACTTCCATTTCTCATGTTCTTTAGGAGGGAGAGAAAAACAGCATTCTCTTAAATATGCAACAAAACAAAACAGCAGCAACAAAAATTCTTGCCTTCTGCATGATTGGCCCAATTTAGTTCAGAGGACTAAATCTAGAACTAGTAACTTGCTGGAGAATGTCGTGCTTTCATTGGCTTGAACTTATTAGAATCCCCTTCAAATATGGAGATGAGGTGATAACTGAGGAAAATTGAGGCTTTAGGAATAAAGAGGAAGAGAGGAAATGGTTGTCTAGTCTGTTAAATATGAAAAATTGACTTATTTGATTGAGAGTAGGAGCAAGTTCCTCCCTAAAACTTATAGCAGAATATGATATGAATGAGAGGAGGCATTTTGGCTGTTTGGTTAATAACATTTTTGGGGAATGTGGTCAACCTGGGTACAAATTATAGCTCTGCCATTTTTCATTATTGAGTCCTTGAGAAATCATTTAGCCTCTCTATAGCCTTTTCTCCCTCATTCCCCATTAGGCGTACTAACAGTGCCTATGTCTTGGGGATTAAGCCATATAATGCACATAAAACACTGATATAAAACTATGCCTGGCCCATAGTAAATGAAAGATACTATTTTTATTGTTGTTGTTATTAACCTTGCCATCCTTTATGATATTTTTTTAAATTATTCTTTCATTTTTAGATAAGCCTCCTGCAAAAAAGGAAATCTGATTAGGTAGGGAAGGGGAGGTTCCAATACTTAGATGGAGAGATAAAGAAGGAACTTCGAAGAACAAATCACAATGAAGAATAGTTCCTAAACATTTATTATTAGGGGTAGTATTTGAGATTAGCATCATGAAAAAAGGACTTCTCACAAGTGAGTTTGATAAAGAGATCAAACACTAATCAGGACAGAGATGTGCTATGGAAGATCATTAGCACATACCTGCTCCTTGTTATTGGGCACATGTAAGGTGCACTTGCCAAAACACTACATCAAGTTCACTATATATTTAATATCACATTTAATGTATGAAACTATTTCTCATAATTTAATTCAGTTTTCTAATACCTACAATTTTTTTTACTTAGCTTTGTGATTGTTTCACTTGAAAAAAAAATCATTGACAAATAGAGATTTGAACATTAATAAGAATTTCTCTATCAGGAAAATAATGTATTTAGAAATACCGATCTATTTGATCAGTGAGGATTCCTATTACATGAGGAAAACAGTACTTATTTCATAACCACTAATGGTTTCACGCAGTAGCACGAGCAGAATATGTGCTTCATTTATGTGATGTAACCTGTTCTTAACTCATTGACTAGTCCTCAGAGGCAGGAAGTCATGCCACAGTAAAGGAACCAGAGGATACAGCCTGGTTAGAAAGCTTAAATGCTATAGCTAATGTTTCTCAGGCCAAAGTAATCAGAACACACTGGAAATAAGAGAACAACAGCAATCCCATTACAGTGAGAATTCCTGTGACAATAAATGATATATGCCTAGAGATGAGCCTGAAGCCCAAGCAGAGTTTACTTTGTAATCATTTTATGAAATGGAGAAAACCTGAAATGAAAGGACTCAATAAACTCCAAGATAATTACAGATATCTATCCTCATCACAATCCCTGCTTTTCTTTCTTTCTAGTAACTGCTAATTAGTAAAATTCAACAATTTATAAGGATAGAAAAAAGTTTAAACAATATGTGTAGTTTATATTCATAGATAATAGATTTAATTGTACTCCTGTGTTAAAAGCTATGTATAGCTTTACCATTTAATCAAAAAAGCTTCCGAATGATTCAAATATGAAATATATCATACAGGTTTCAACCTCCTCCTGCTTTCGGTGAGTCTGTATTTTACTATATTCCAGTTTCTAAGCCATTTTATGTACACAATGTCCACAAGTCTAGAGAATGCAAAGGATGTTCTAAGAAAAGCCACAGTAGAGAAATCATTTCATTTCTCCCATTTTAATGTACAGAAGACTGCAGTGCTCCAATAGACCATCAAAAGTTCTCCTAGGAGCCAGGACCCAGAGTGTATCACAGCTTGTCAAGGCCTCTGAAGGCAATTGCTTCTGCCGGTGCAATAGCAGAAAGCCTCTATTACAATAGCAGAAAGCCTCTGCAAGGTCTCATGATCAAAAACATTGATTTATTCTTGTCACAGGCCTTCAGTCTTCCTCTAGCTTCTAATTAAATCCCACTTACATTCTTCTCTGCTGTGTACCCCTTCTGTTATACACACAATAAAGCCAGTGCTGAACCTAATCACCCTCCATGGCTACATGGCTATGGCTCTACTGTAGGACAGGAGGGGTGGGGAGTACTGGACTACTGTAAATTTACACCACAACTTATTGCTAAATATCTAAGTTAAAATTACTTACCATGTGAATACCTGCAACAAGTTTTTGTTCATAATATGATTTTAACTCTGCTTATTATATTTCAACTCTATGTAGACTTATTTATATAGTTCTTCAAAGTAGAACATACACATGTGTGTTAATTTTATCACTTACTGCCTTGAGCCACAGATGTGCCTACAACACTAAGGTTTAAGAAGATACAGTTTTATTTAAATACAAAAAATAAAAGACTGTATGGTAGAAAAGTGTCGTGGTTGATTACGGATTCTGGAGTCAGGACTTTTATCCTGGTTTGCCATTCACTGTCTCTGTAACCTGAGGCTATTTATGTAACATTTCTAAGCCTTTCTTATGTGTGAATGGACACAACAATAATATGTATCTTGCAGAGTTGCTGTAAAAATAAGATAATTCATGCAATGTGCTTAGCATTCAGTAAATAATCAGCATCAATTAATTATTACTATTATTAAACTTATAGCCATAAGGTTTTCAATTTCATGGATTTATTTTCAGCAAATATTTAGTTGCAGACTTGCTTTCTTTTGCCAACTTATTTAGAGTTCATTTCTCCTTGTCACAATTTGGCCATGATCTAATTCTATAATCAACTTAATAAATAATATCCTCACACAAATATCAGTAAAATATAGATGCAATACGAAGTATTTTATATAATAAATTTAAAATCAAAATAGATATTATTTGGTTATCTGTCTCTCAATTATCATAGATACTTGGAGGTACCTATGTATTTATCAATAAGACAACACATTTTATGTCTCAAATATATTTGAATAAGCATAAATAACAGTTCAGCATGAATACTATACTAGACTTTTTATAATATTAGTATGATTAAATATATGTTAAATAAAATCATAGTCAAAAGATACCATGTAAGCTATGAAGACTGACTAGCTCATCTGGGAGCCTAAAGCATTGATTCTCAGAAAGACTCTAATACATTTTTTCCCTTTTCTGTTTATGATGTGACTATCTCAAGGCTTCAGCAATTAAAAAGTAAATAATTCTATAAAAATTTTAAACATCATAGACCAAATTGTATTTCCAAAGATAAAAGCTTATAGATTTAAAGACTGAAATATTTTAATTTATAGATCATAGGATATACATATTTCTTGAGATCTTTACTTAACCAACACAGTCAACAACAAAGGAAATCTTGTTCATTCAGCATTATTCCTAATTTTGGCTTTATTATGAGGCCTTATCATATTACAAATACTCAGTGCATTCAGAATGCTGCCCCTGAGTTTAATTCTAAACCTGTTCCCTAAATTACTCCTTTTCTAGATGACTGCAGCATTTATGAAACGAAAAGTTACAGGAAACTAAAAGTAATGTTGAGGCTATACAGTCAGAAGTGGGAATCTGAACACTCTTCTCAGTCCTATTAGTCCATCAAATTCTTCCACAGAAGAGTAGGGCCACCAATTTGCAATGTGGTTAATTATCATATCAGCTGTTGACCATGCTCCTTTCCAGTGGTCATACCAAAGGTGACTCAATAAAATAAAATTTTATATAATGAAATAATTTGTAAATGTTGCCATTGCCTTTGAAGTCAAAAGAGATGGATTCTTGTCCCAGACTCTCTCACTTATTTCTTTATTCATGCATTCAGAATTATGAATGTTGCATTTGAGACATAAGCCCATCACTTCTTACTCCAAGGACAAGACAAACATTTGTTTAGGATATTGTAGCTTATAAAATACAGCACCTAATAATTGTATGGCTAAATATTCTAAGATTTAGTTTCCTTCCTATAAATAAAGTTAGTAATACTTCTTAGAAGTTAATTTGATAATTTGCAGAGGTAATATATGAAAAGAGCAGTCATTAAATACACACTAAAGTTCTATACACATGAAAAGTGTCATTTTTTTCTAGGAATCATTTATACAATGACATTTTTTTATTGGTAAACATAAAATACACTCTGATATAAAATCTTAAGTACCAAGGAAGGAAGTGCCAAAGAAACAGTAGAAACAATTTGAAATAGAATTAATTTATTCTTCTCAAGTTCTTAAAATGATATCCTCTGCTTTTTATATGAGTATATATCTGACATTCTGCTAGGATTCTTCATGCAATTTCTTTGAAGTCAGATTATGTATTCCTTATTTGAAACCCCTATGCTTGTGTTAAGATGAAACAGTTGCTTTGAGAATAAAAAAATATATATAAAGGGAATACAGTGCTAAATATTTTATTGTTATTAAAGCTCTTTTCTCCTCAAAGGGAAGTCTATTGTAACTGTCACACAAACTCACAATGTGCAGCTATAAATATTGTGATAGACATGGACAAAGACAGAAATGTCAATAAGATGGTCCATTTCAAATTCAATGATTCTGTGTTATTTAAAGAGACAGCAGGAACTGTGACATGAACACATGGCTCATTACACAGGAATTTCAGTCTAGCCTGTCACTGATCCATGAACAGGCTAAAATCTCTCTTCTGCCTTCAGTTATCCTTATACTTTCCCTGTGATAATAAAAAATACAAAACAACGTAAAAGGAATGTCATTATAAAGTATATATCAAGTGCATCCAATTAAGTGTATGCACAAATTCTACTAACGAGGAATGAAATTCTTAACAAAAACTTCTGTGTACCTTGGAAAATATAACAGCTGCCATCTAGCAAACTCAAATCTAACAGATACTTAGCATTTTTCCACATTATACCAAAAGCCAATATATTTTTTAAAAAAATAAACTAAAAGTCACGAACACTAAGGATGAAATACAAAATTGTTTTTGTCATTCCAATCAGGGTTGTTTTATATATTTAGTAAGCTGTAATAAAATATCCCTGTTATGTTCATGCCTACAGCTTTTTTTGCTTTTATTCTATATCATTAAATGATGTTTGGCTTAAGGAAGTCTTCTACTATTGTATGCACTCTCCTGAAATCCAAGCACAAACCAGGATTTGAACTGTGACTATCACGCTTTCTCTCTACTGAATTGGCATGACAGCCATTCCTTAACAGTCACCTTACACTGGCTTTTGTCTCTGAGCACTTTCTCACATGACAGAATAGAAGAGTTAAGCTTCTCTCTGTAACCCACCTGACTACTTGAATTCACTCAATTAAGCAACTGAAAGCAGACAGAAATGATCATTCTTAATGATCTTTTCCTTCCCCTTAAGTCAATAACTTCCATGTCTTTGCTAAGACAACTGAATAAATTTTTAATTCATTGTCTGTGTGTGTGTTTGTAGGATCCACAGCCAGGATTTGTCAAAATGTGGGGTGTTAGGAGGTGTTGAGTTAAATAAGGACGATGTTCTTGTCAAAAAAGTTGGGGAAAATACTGGAATTATTGGAAAAAAGTAAAAACATTTAAAATGGTTCAGAGCATATGCTCTGGAATCATCCTACTAGAATTCTGGGACCAAGTTCTGAGTTAGAGACCTTATAAAAGCTATCTGAACTTCACTTTGCTCACTTATAAAATTGGTAAATTGCTTTTTATTGAAATAGTATCAGGATTACACAAATTAATATTTATAAAACACTTTGAACACTGTCTGAAACATAGTAGGCTGTCATTAATTGTTAGTTTATATCATGGCATGAAAAATTACTAACTGAAAACTTTAAATGAGTTGTTCTCATGGCTCCATTTTCTTAGACAGTATTCTTAAAGGAACAGTGAGCCCCACCTCAGTTGAGGATAGAAAATACTTTATTAGGACATATTGATCTGAATAATTTTGGAGTCATAGTTCCCTTTGAGAATCTAATATAAATACTGGATCACATCCTGTGGAAAAAAAATATATAAAAAACGTGACAAATGTTAAAGGGAGAAAATCTTCTGACTTATTTTAGTAAATAACTCTTAGGGCATAAAAGTTAAAAATGATAATTTGGACTTGATGAAAATTAAAAACATCTGCCCTAAAAAGTACTTTGTTGTGGGGTCGGCCTGGTGGTGCAAGCAGTTAAGTGTGTGCGCCCCGCTGCGTTGGCCCGGGGTTCGCAGGTTCGGATCTCGGGCGTGCACCGACGCACCGCTTGTCGAACCATGCTGTGGCAGCATCCCATATAAAGTAGAGGAAGATGGGCATGGATGTTAGCCCAGGGCCAGTCTTCCTCAGCAAAAAAAAAAAAAAAAAGAGGAGGATTGGCAGATGTTAGCTCAGGGTGGATCTTCCTCACAAAAAGAAAAAAAAAGTACTCTGTTGTTACAAAGTTTAATAAGTTAACTCATAACTTGGGAGACTGTATTTGCACATATATACGACAAAGGGCTTTTTCCAGCACATATAAAGAATCCTTACACTCCTACATCTCCATGATAAAAAACAATACCAAATGTTGCCCAAGATGTAGTGTTATTAGAACTTTCATGCATTTTCATGAGATTGTAAAATAGTGCAATCACCTTGGAAAAGAGTATGACAGTTTCCTAAAAACTTAAATCTATGCTTTCTATGTGACCCAGCAATTCCGTTCCCAGGTACCACCGAAGAGAAATAAGAACTTACATCCATAAAATGATTTCTTGCATAAATATTCATAGTAGCTTTATTTATAATACCCCCCAAACTGAAAAAAATCTCAAAAGACCATATACTACAAACTGTTTATCCATTCACCTTCCATAAATTAATCAACTACTCAACAACATAAAGGAATGAACTACCGATCCATCCAAGAGCATAGATGTATCTCAAAAAATATGCTTAATGAAAGAAGCCAGGCATAAAAAGGGTATATATTGTATAATTCCATTTATATTAACCTCTTATAACAGAAATTAGATGACTGGTTACCTTGGACAGTGTGTGTATAGAGAGGTATGGTTGCAAAAAGAACAAAGTGAGGGGATGGCCCGGTGGTGTAGTGGTTAAGTTTGTGTGCTTTGCTTCAGTGGCCCAGGATTTGCAGTTCGGATCCTAGGCGTGGACCTATGTACCACTCATCATGCCATGTTGTGGCGGCATCCCACATACAAAATAGAGAAAGATGGGCACAGATATCTCACGGCTAATCTTCCTCACCACAAAAAAAAAAGAAAAGAAAAGAAAAAAGGGAACTATTTGGTGTGACAGAACTGTCTACTGCTGGATAGAGGTAGTAGTTACAGGGTATACCTATTTGCCAAAATTCTTCAAACTGTAAGCTTAAAATTTATGCAATTAGTTGTATATAATTATACTTCAATAAAGTTGAGAAAGACAAAACAAAAATAAAAAGCAGAATATTTTAAAAAGTAACTTGAAGTTAAAATATTAGTATTAAACACTGGAATTAAAATTTGAAGAAATAAAATTAGTTTATATATTTAAATTAATATTTTGAAAATAACATGTACATTATTAGTATCTAAAACATAAATATACATTGTAAACAACAATTATAAAGAATTATAACACCTCTCTAATTTGGAAAGGATCTTTTTGCTCTATTTTTTAGAGTTGAATAATACAGTTTAGTTTTGCCAGACTCTGAGAATGTACATAAATTAAATCATACCATATGTTCTCTTTTGTGGCTTCCTGAGTAGTATTTTATTGCATTAATATACCACAATTTCTTTATCCCTTCCATTGCTTCCAGTGGATGTTTGGGTTGTTTCCAATATTTTCTTGTTACCGAATGATATATTTTCTGGTCCTGTTAACATGTATTGAGTGGGCAAAGTGTAAATAGGTTTACCCACAAGATATATAGGAGTAGAGAGAATAAGAGTTATTGTTTTCTTTCCTTTTGCCTAAAGGAAGTAAACTATCATCTGTTATAAATACAATATTCCAAAATAAAACCTTGTTAACTTAAATCAGTGTTCTGACATGGGTTATGATATTTTATAATCCTTACATACAGTGCCATGTTTTATTGTAAGAATTGAGGGGGGAGATCATCACTTCAAAGTCTCTGTTCCAAAATCAGAAAGAAAACTTTTGATTTTTCATCTGATAGATTTCAAAATTTAAAGGAACAGACAATCTGGTTTTTGAACAGGAACAACCATAATAGTGTTTCTATTGATGGCTACAGCAGAATAGAGTCAAACTCACCCGAAGCCGTGTTACTTGTGAAAGTCAAACATCTTAATTATGAAGGTTCTTCTTAAGGAAATTTAACCAGGGTGCATCAGTCAAGGTCTACTCCAGAAAATTAAAAGTCACAATAGATATTTTAACAAGTAAAACATAAAAAAATTTTAAACGTGTATTAGCTGCAAAAAGGGAGCAGTGAGGTATCAAAGAGACGGTAACTGCATGAAGCAGTCATCATCCCTAGACTGGGGAGACAAAGGATTTTGGATCAGGGGCCCCAAAGTGTTGGGACCTGGATCTCTGAAGAATAAGTCCTCACTTTCTGGAATAATACCTTGGTAGATTGGAGGAAAAACCAATTGGAACCAGGGCATGCACGGATTTCTGAGGAGGCTGCACTGCTTCTCTGAGGCTTCTCTGCTGCTCTGGCAACCTAAGGGGGCACAATGAGGCTGGTTCTGGTAGTCTGAAAAAAAGAAACCTGGAAATTGAAATCAACTGCTGTTACTGGAATGAATAACCAGTGCCTTGGTGCACAGTCATTGCTTCTGTGAAGGTTTCATGAACAGAAAGCAAACAGAAAGGAACAGGTCTGTTTTCCCTCCTCAAGCCTACTAATCTCCTTTCCCAGCACACCCCAACTGGCAGAGTACAACAGGGAGCCAGCCAGCAAAGGAGAAATGTGGTTCGCCAAGTCCCTGCCCTAGCATCACAAAACACCTTATAGAGTGTGGGTTTGAAGCTAAAAGACAATAGCTTAAAAATAGGCACACGTGGAATTTTATAAAATCCCTCATCCCTTAACTAATAAAAAAAGCATAGCAACCATCACCTGATGAATGCACTTCAATTTTCTGAAGGATAAAAAGATTATGGTTTTTTGTGTGTGTTTGCTACTGGCTCTTAAGAGTATTGCTTCTCCTGAATGATTAAAGTGCACTCTTCCACTAAAAAGAAGCAATGAGTTAGATACAGAATTCAACATATTTCAGAGTGATCTAAAAGAAAACATTTTTATTTTACATACGTACATGCAGTCCCTGTAAGTCAGCTATATGTTTAATCAGAAACGTAGGTGGTTAAATAATGGAAAATAAGAGAGGAAAAAAGATGACACAGAAGTGTTTAGTTTTTAAAATAAAATAAGTTTCTTAAATTTGTGATATAAAGGTTGTTTCTATATTTATATCATGACTATATTGAGATTATTTTATTACTAGAACAATTAATTATAATTCAAATAGTAAAAGAGAAGTGACTCGTGCTACATTGTTTAAAGCATCATCAAGTTGCCAGTTGTGTTTAAATCGATAAATTCTATCTGCCAAAAGTTGTTTTATTTGAAGTATAAAACCCTGCAAAATGAAACTATTATTTATATATGGAAAAATTATTTTTAAAGAGTATGAGATAAAAACAAAATTCGGTACAATTTTGTCTTTAGGGAAGGCTTGCAATTAGTAATTGGCACATTGTGATGCTCATAGTTATTGGTAATGTTCTATTTCTTAAGCTTGGTAATAGATACATGGATTTTTATGTTATTATTTTTATGTTATTACCATTATTATTCAATACATTCACTTATTCATGATTTTCTATGTATGTATAATACAGTTATAATAAGAATTTTTTATTATTTTGTGTATTTACTTATTTATTCCCAAATTAAATGTGTCTTCAGAAAACAAAGACAATTATGTTCATTACTTGGAATGAAAATATTAAAGCAGTGGCATGATTTAGGCAAGTTTAATATTAATGACACAAAGTAAATAAAAGAATTGCTGACACAGAATTTATTTTTAGAATTAATTATTTAGAATTAATAGTTGATTTCAGGCATGTTGGATAGCATGGTAAATTTTGAGGAATGGGACCATTGAAGGAAACTTACAAAATTATCCTAGAAATATTCAAAAAAGATGAGTCCTAACCATTGGCTCATAATGCACCACTAAAGTAGGATATTTAGGCAATCGTTCTTTGTAAAATATTGCTAGATTTTCCTTCATCACCTTGCAAAAAACACCTAAATTTCAAATATAAGATGCCAGTGCTACAAATCCTTGTTACTCCAAGAAAACCACTTTGCTAATGTGACTTGAGTCACATCTATGGTGCTTGTTTTCCCTGAGGCTTTTCCTCTCCTGGGCGACGCAATCGATAGTCAGCAGCTAGCTGAGCAGATGTTGTTCCCCAACTAGTATATGATTATCTTCTTCAAAGGGAAATGTTCCCACGTGTGTACCTTCCATTTCTGATCAGCTTCTCTGTTATATAAACAACAGATTGTGTTTTTGTTTCTTAAAATATAGACTTTTAAGAGATTTCCCTCTAAGCATGCATTTTTCTAAAAATTTTTGGTAATTAAGACAAGTTCTACTTCATTCTTCTCTGTTATTCTCATCTTATCTTTTGATTCGGGCCCTAAAATTACATGGTCTTTTTAATATTGTCTTAGTATGAATTTTGTTTGATTACATCATCCAATCTCTGTATATTTATTTTCATTTTAATTATTTTATCCTGGGTATAAATATATTAACTTTTTTCAAATTCTCAGATGTTAACATATTTTATCTTGATTTTTACTGAGATGACAGAAAAACACTGAACTAGGAATGAATCTTGAATTCATTCATGTAATTTCCTGCATGTAACTCTGTATTTTAAAATTTTTCCTTCAATTCTTAAGCTATAAATTCTATCTCCTAAGAAGTCTGAAAATCAGAATTCAGGGATTTCATCTAACAGTCTCCTAGTTAAGAAGCTTATTGGGACACCCATGCTGAATCTATAATTTTTTACTGCTTCTTCTTAGACAAATAAAAGCAAGCTCCTACTCTCATCCTCCACTCCAAAAAATTAGAATAAGAAAGAATAAAACATAGATCCCCCTTGAAACTAATGAAAACAGAAAAGATACAGAGTCTATGCATTATTTCATGCATCAGATGGACCACATCACTACTCATCCAGAAACTGTGTACAAATAACACATAAATCATTGACATATGGATTTGAAAGAAATGTTACTCTTTCTTACTTATTTTACAAATGACAAGATCACATCCCAGAGAGGAAATGATACTTTCATGTAATCACACATTACTTAACAGCAGGACAAATTCAGTATAACCTAAACATTTTTAGATTGGTTATTTTACTTTTGTATTTACTGTTAATAAAAATTAATTTAAAAAGTCTCTGAGTTAAAACTCTATAATGAAGTACATTTTTTTCTGGCAGTTTGCTCAAAGACTAGTTTCAGAATATGATCTGTAATCAGTGCTAAGCTCGGGATAATACAGCATACTCAAATTTATTATGTTTGCGTGTGTGAGTGTGTAGTTGCGGATACACACAGCTGTCTATCAGTTGTTAGGGGTTTCTGAGTCACATCAACAGATGAGGAGGGTGAGTAGTTTCCCTGATCGTGGGATTTTAAATAAAACTAACTCTTCACAAGTAAGACTTGTTTGGTTTTTGGAACTCTTATGTCAATAGTTACCAATTTCTTTAGTTCTAGTCTTTGACTCCTTTAAAAATTTAGATATCCTTTCAAAAGGTATGATGTTGAGAAAATAAATATTGAAAGCATTACATCTTAGTGGTATGAATAGCTTGCTTTCTTAGAATGAGTTTTCATAATTGGAGAATTCAGATAGACTCCAGTCTTTAAATAAGTGTAATAGGAGACCAGAATTTGTCTCTATGTACCCAGAAAGTACAGTTTAGTATTTGATACAAATGGATTTCTTCATAGTTTTTTGTCTTGTTGTGTTTTTTTCTGTCAATTTGGCAGTAGAAACCAGAGGAATAAATTTGGTAGCCAAAGTTCAGGACCCTGAAGGGACTTGCATCTGATCAAATTCCTCTCAAATTCCATTTTGTGTTTGCATTTTGTTTCACATTGTTATGTGTCAATGTGGCAGAAACCACAAACTTCATTTTACTCTTTCTTAAATTTGTTTGTGTATTATTTATGCTATGTTTTGTGATGATTGTCCAAAATCATGTCAAACATTTCTATAGGCTAATTTGGCCTTGAAACACCTTCACTAACTCAATATAATCTACACAAGCAAATCATCAGTCTGTGTATAATCTATCTTCTTAGGATGGCTTAAATCATTTGATCACTTGCCTGGAAGGAAAATACTAGACCACATGCTGTGTAAAGGACCTTTCAATTTCTGTGAACTCACCTCTTCTCATCTGAAGTAGCACTCTCACCTACATAATAAGTGGTAAGGAGACAAATTTATGCTTTCTGTCTAGTGGTCATCTCTTACACAGTTTCCAAGTACTTTAAATGTGCAAGGATAGAACTATGTGTTGGAAATACAATGATGCATCAAACAGATACAGTCTGCTCTCAAATAAGTTGCATTTTCCAGCTATTGATATTCTCATGTTGCTCCCCCATGCCCAACCACTTTGTGATAACCACATTTAGTTTGTCAAAGGATATTAAACAGAGAAATCACTAGAAAAATGAGCCTTTATATTCTAACTAAAGGTTGTTACCTGCTGTGAGCTACTGAGAGGAAGTTTCACACAGTCAACTACTCAACACAAGCTCCAAGACACAGGTTTAAATTTCAGCCATATCCTATAATATTTAAATAATCACAAGCAAGTTATTCAAGATTTTTAAAGCTGTTTTTGAACTCATAAGTTGAATATTTACAATTCACATAAGAGTATTATGAGGATTATAAAGGCAATGTATGCATGATGCCTGACACATAGTAAGCCTTCAATAAATGGGAGAGATAATTATTTGAAATTTCCCTGCTGAACTCCTAGTCTTGTAAACTAAGTTGGACTTCAGAAGACTCTCAGGAAAAACCCAACCATAAAGCCTAAATTTATGCCAGTTACTTCTTGCCTGTCTTTCCTTGCCCCATCTTCATCACATTAAATTTATGCTTTTGGAGGGTTCTCTAAACATAATAATAATAAACAACAACAACAATAATATATCTAGTCTGAGTTTTATCAGTGGGGAGAGATGAAGGAAAGCTAGAGAAACAAATATAAGGAAATAATGTTATATCCTTCAATACTTGTTAACAAAGGCTTTCTTGGCATTATGTTATGCATTGGTGTTCATTTTGGTTATCAATAGATAGTCTAGGCTTGTTTTAAAATTTCTACTAAAGGGCCAGCCCCATGGCTTAACGGTTAAGTGTGCGTGCTCCGCTACTGGCAGCCCGGGTTCAGATCCCGGGCGCAGACCGACCCATCGCTTCTCCGGCCATGCTGAGGCGGCATCCCACATACAGGAACTAGAAGAATGTGCAACTATGACATACAACTATCTACTGGGGATTTGGGGAGAAAAAGGGAAAAAAAGGAGGAGGATAGGCAATAGATATTAGCTCAGAGCTGGTCTTCTTCAGCAAAAAAAGGAGGATTAGCATGGATGTCAGCTCAAGGCTGATCTTCCTCACAAAAAAAAAAAAAGACAATAAAATTTCTACTAAAAATTAACAGACAGAAGTACCAAACAGATCTATCCCATTACACTCTTTGCCTGTGATTGAATTGGAATGCTGGCTCCTAGAATGATATGAAATGAAAAACTAGAGCTGTTTCTTAACATTTTTGAGACTCAATTTTCTTCTTTCAAAGGGATACTAATAATACCGACCTGGAAAGTCATGTTGAGATTAAATAATATAATATACAGGAAAAGTCAAGCATAGTACTAGACATATAAAAAGTTTGCTTACGCTAGGAAGTCAAGACGGCTGCATGAGCAGACTCTGAACTCACCTCCTCTCACAGACACAGCCAATTTACAACTACTCATGGAAAAACTACCCCTGAGAGAGAACTGAAAACTGGATAAGAGGAACTCCTGCAACAAACGACGATCCTAATTGAAGTGGAAGAGGCAGAAGCTCCCTTCTGGAGAGAAAAAATGCCACCTTCACAGGCTGCCAGTTTTACGGCTGCCAGGAGCAGCCCACAGGTCCGCAGCCCTCCCTGGAGGAGCGGGGCCCTGAGTCAGGGAACGTCCCCGCTGTGGGCATTTTGTGGACCCAGCACAATTGAGACGAGTGGCATAATATCTGACTTTGCTTGCTACTAAAACATTGGGGAATACCCCCAGAAAAGCTGGTTCACAAAGAAATTAAAACCGGCTCTTAAAGGGCCCACATGCAAACTCACCCGTTTCAGAAAGCAACCTAAAATCACCAGAAAGAAAGGTGCACAGTGCTTTGGTGAAAAAAGATTCACCTGATAGGCTCTGAGTGCATTGCAGTGAGAGGTGAGAACTCTCCAGGGACTGGGACATTGATGGCAGCCATTGTTGTGGCCTGGTGTGGGCGTGCTGACACAGACACCATTGGAGTTCTCCCTGGGGCCTGCTGGCCCAGGGTCTGCCCCACCCACTACAGCACCAATTTAATTCAGCTCAGCTAGGGCAGGCAGGCCACCCTAGGAACTGGCCCCACCCAACAACAAGCCCTCGGGCAACATGTGGGCCTGCATAGACTGGTGACGGGATTCTCTGCAGCCTGGGACTGGGCCCACTTCAGCAGGGCAGGGCGTGCACAAGGAGTGGGTGGAGAGTGTGGGGCGGTGGTGGAGTCTGTGGGGCTCCCATGGTGGAGAGACTGGGTCCACTTCAGGAGGTTGGGGCACGCACATGGGGCAAGGCTCTGTTGATGGTGTGTGTGCCCTGTGGGCGGTGGGGCTTGTCAGCTGCAGAAGACTGCTGCTTCTAAAAGGCCCACATAGGGGGTTTGCCCCACCTTCCAAAGCCTGAAACAATTGGGTGCTCCCCTGCCTGAGGC
Organism: Diceros bicornis minor; assembly: GCF_020826845.1. Classification (NCBI taxonomy): domain Eukaryota; kingdom Metazoa; phylum Chordata; class Mammalia; order Perissodactyla; family Rhinocerotidae; genus Diceros; species Diceros bicornis. The sequence continues at coordinate 36,617,275 of NC_080746.1, forward strand.
CACCCCCACCCAGCTGCAATCCTCAGAGAGCTGACAAGAGACCTAAAGGCTGGAGGCTTGTAGCAATTGTAAGCCCCTGAGCCTAACAACCTGCCACGCTCCGCGCCTACTCACTTAAAAGGAATACTGCAACACAAATGTGGTATGAGAACTTGCAACCAACAGTGCTGGGGCTCGCCACACCTGATAAAGAGACTGAAGGGCCCACAACAACTACAAGCAGCTGAGCATTGCAACAGCTGGCCAGGAGCATAACTCAGCCTCCCTGTGCCTACAGGGAGAGCAAACAGGCCACAACAGAAGGACAAACGTAGCCCACATAAGGGTCACTCCTGGAACATTCAGAACTGAGGGAAGCACACTGTGGGCCTCATAAGGCATCACTTATATAAGGTCACCTCTCCAAGAGCAGGAGATGTAGCTGACCTACCTAATACATAGACACAAGCACAGGGAAAGAGGCAAAATGAGGAGACAAAGGAATACATTCCAAGTAAGGGAACAGGACAAAACCCCAGAAAAGGAACAAAATGAAACAGAAATGAGCAACCTACCCAACAGAGAGTTCAAACAAAGAGTTAAGGACGCTCAGTGAGAAGAATGGATGAACTCAGTGAGAATGTCAACAAAGAAATGGAAGATATAAAAAAAAACCAATCAGAAATGAAGAATACAATACTGGAAATGAAAAATTCACTAGAGGGACTCAAAAGCAGAGTAGACGATACAGAAGAACGGATCTGCGAGCTGGACAAAAGACTAGAAGAAATCACCCAAGCTGAACAGGCAAAAGAGAAAAGAATTAAAAAGAGTGAGGACAGTCTAAGGGACCTCTGGGACAACATCAAGCACCCTAACGTCTGTGTTATAGGTGTCCCAGAAGGAGCAGAGCGAGACAAAGGGGCAGAGAATCTATTTGAAGAAATAATAGATGAAAACTTCCCTAACATAAGGAAGGAAACAGACATCCAGGTACAGGAAGCACAGAGAGCCCCAAACAAGATAAACCCAAAGAGGCCCACACCAAGACACATCATAATCAAAATGTCCAGAATGAAAGATAAAGAGAGAATCCTAAAAGCCACAAGAGAAAGACAAATTATATACAAAGTTAACCCCATAAGGCTATCAGCTGACTTCTCAGTGGAAAAAGTTTGCTTATACTAATCCACTTGATTGGAAAATAATTTATGTACAGTAAAATGCACACAGGCTAAGTTTGTAGCTTTGAGTTTTGACAAATATGTACCCCTCTGTAGCCACTACCCCAATAAAGATGTAGAACATTTCCATTCCAAAAGGTTTCTTTGTGCTCTTATGTAATAAATAACCCACTAATTTCGGCAATAGACATCCACTAATCTACTTTCGGTCACTATAGATTCATTTTACATTTTCTAGAATTTATGTATACTGGTATCGTATACATACACAAGTATGCTGGATATCTGGATTCTTCCCTTCAGAACAATATTTTTTAATTGATCTAAAATTGAACAAATGTAATATGTTCACATCATTTCTGAGTAATATGCCTTTCTATGAGCATACTATATTTTGTTTATCCATTTATATATGGGTAAACATCTAGTGTTCCCAGTTTGGGGGCTATTTTATACATAAATATATATGCATATATATAAATATTGACATTCATTTTAATAATATATATTACATATATACATACAAGTATATACATAAAATATAATATATAAATATAAAATCTTATGCTTAAATATATTATCTTGCTTTCAAAGAACTAGATTGACTTGATTGCTTTTTCGCTATTGTTTGTTAGCTTTTATTTTATGAATTTCTCCTCATATCTATAATTATTTTCTATCTACATTGGGTTTAAGCTATTTTTAGCTTCTGAAGGTAGAAAGGTAAATCATTAATCGTAGTCCTTTTTGTCTTTGAATACAAGCAGTTAAAGCTATACATTTTCTTCTACGTACTGCTTTTAGTCAAACAACAAGTTTTAATATGTTGTGTTTTCAGTATATTCTTCTAAAAATATTATTAGACTTTCTTTGTTATTTTTTCTTTGGGTCATACATTGCTTACATATGTGTTGTTTAGTTTTTTAAAGTATTTCGGAGATTTTCCAAGTTTATTTTTATTTGTGTCTAATTCCATGTGTTTGAATATACTCTGTCCAATGTCAATCCTTTTCAATTTTTTGAGATGTTTTGTAATTTAACATGTGGCAAATATTACATGTGCACTTGAAAGAATATGTATATTGCTGTTGTTGTGTAGTATCACATAAACAATGTTTAGGTCTAGTATGTTTGATAGTATTATACTAGCATTTTCTATCTTCACTTTTTTATTTTCTGTCTACCTGTTCTATCCCTGAGAAAGGAGGATTGAAGTTTGAAACTACAATTATGGACTTTTTACTTCTCCCTTCAGTTCAGTTCTTTTTTGTTTCATGTAGTTTAAAAGTCTGTTTTCTGCTACAAAACCCTATCATTTTTGTTATCTTGGTAAATTGGCAATTTTATGATCATGAGATATTATTCTTTATCTCTGGTTGTATTCCTGTTTCTGCAGTTTACCTGCTATATTAACATAGTCACATAAGTTTCCTAATGAGTAGTGTTTGCATGATATATATTTTTCTATCATTTTATTTTTAATCTGTATGTGTGTAAATTTAAAGTGTGATCCTTTTAGAGTGTTGTGTCTTTTTAAAATTATTGTTCAGTCTGGCTGTCCATGCCTTTTAATTTTAGTATTTAGTCTACTTAAAATTAATATAACTATCAGTACGGTTGGGTTTCATTCTATCATCTATTTGTCCCCATTTGTTATTTGTTCCATTTTCCCTCTTATTCCTCCTTCTTTTTGATGAATAGGGTATTACTGGTATTTCATTTAGTCTCTACTCTTGGTACTTTAGCTATACATTTTTGTTTTATTTATTTTTAGTGGTTGCTATAGGGTTTACAATATGTATCTTTAACTTTCACGTTCTATATTAATATATTACTTTACATATAATTTAAGAATCTACAAAAATATGCTTTCATTTTTACTTCCTCTTCTTTCAGGTAGTGTGATTATATATCTTCTGAATATTTAAAAAAATTACAAAATATTCTTGTTATTTTTTGTTTTATACTATCAATTATTGTTTTAGGTCATTAAAAAGAACGAAAAAAAAAAACCCCTGTGTTTATATTTATCTGAAGATTTATAATTTCTGATTCTTTATTTCTTTTGTAGCTCATTTTTGTATCTAATATAACTTTCCTTCCATATGTCAGAGTGCCTTTATGATTTCTTGAATATAGGTCAGCTGAGAATAAAGTCTTTTAGTTCAGTAGATCATAAATCAACCTGGTTTTGTCTTTATATAAATAAGGAGAATATTTTCAATGGATATAGAATTTCAGGTTGATTGTTTTCCCCTGCATTTCCAAAATGATGTTCCATTGTCTTCGGTTTTGTCTAGTTTCTGATGAGAGTCTTACACCCCTGTTATTTGCTCTTCTGTATGTATTCATTTTTGTTCTGGCTGACTTGAAGTTTTGTTTCACTGATTTCAGCAATTTGATTAAGATACCCTTCAGTGTGCTTGTATTTATGATTGTCCTGCTTGCCTTTAATTTAGCCTCTTGGATCTGCGTGTTTAGAGTTATCATCAAATTTGGAAAAAAAAATCACCCATTATGTTATTAAATATCCCTCCTGTATCTTTTTGGACAGTAATTATATGAATGTCAATCACCTTGATATCCCACAGCTCACTGAAGCTCTTTTTTTTCAATTGTTTGTGTTATCTATCTTTTGTTTTGTACTTTAGTTTGGACAGGTGCTATTGTCTTCAAATGTTCAAATTCAATGATCTTTTCTTTAGTGTTTAAATTTCTCTTGATGTATCCTAGTGAATCTAGGTTGTTTATGTGAACACAAAATGCTTTCACTTTAAGGAGCTAGACTAGAGTTGTAATTTTGTTCCCAGGATGTTTCAGGTTGATTTTTGAGCAAGGGAAAGACAGCCTTTGCAATTACTTTTAGCTGAATGTTTTGTGAAGTATAATTTTCAAAGTTTAAGATCTTCCCTCCATAAATTGCTAGATATACTCAGATTTTGTATTTAATTATGCTCTTTTAATTCTGGAACAAATTTCCACTTTATTTCAAGATAAAATGATTCTGCTTTTCCTAGAAACAACAAAAATTTGTCCCCTTACTTATCATACATGAATCCAAAAGACTGAAATTGTAACAAAGTAATTATAATTGTAACAGAGTAATTAACTTGTATTTTTCCTTAGAAAACTGAGACTGGTAACTGTAAACTGACTACCATATACACAGATTTTAGCAGAAAGCAAAACTCATGAATACGAATAACGTAAATTTCTAGAACTACTCAAATCCTTTCTTCACCATCAAATATTGGCAAAAATTAACAGGTAAATTAATATGACCCCCAAAATATAAATATATAAAATTAAGCATATAAAATTAAGAAGCAAAGGTATGTAAAATTTAAATTTTGCTCAGTAATCAATGATTCATTATTCCATTTTACTTAGAAATTATTTAGCTATCCAATGATTATCCATTAATTAAACCCAATATAATATTAACCCAAAGTCTTATCATTTAAGTTAGCTAAGGATCTTGGAAATAATGTTCAAATCTACAAAATACGAAATATAATTACCACTGTAAAATTTTTGATGGAAATATGATACAATATAGTTCACTAGAAATTTACAATTTTCATATTCTTAAATGTTAAGTAAGTATAACATAATTTTATTTTATCAGTAAACCAATATAAGACATTTAAGAAGTTCAGATTAATTAGGGAAACAGCATAGTTTGATTGAATTTGTCAGGTTAGTCTATGTTGGCATCTTGATTGAACTATCAAAATTGCTAAAATATAATTTTCGGTAGAAAAAACACGATATTTTTCAAATGTAAAATGCCATTTGTCAAATGTTTTATTCAACATATTAATTAATAAGGAAAGAAGTATGATGTTAAGATAGATTCAAAGAGCATTTGAGAGCTTGAGTATTTACGAAAAATTTAATAATGAAAAGTTAAGATAAGATTGCTGGATTGGTGCCGGCCTGGTGGCACAGTGATGAAGTTTACACGCTCTGCTTCCGCAGCCTGGGGTTCATGGATTCGGATCTACATGCCACTTATCAAGCCATCCTGTGGCAGGTGTCGCATATAAAGTAGAGGATGATGGGCGTGGATATAAGCCCAGGGCCAATCTTCCTCAGCAAAAAGAGGAGGATTGGCAGCAGATATTAGCTCAGGGCTAATCTTCCTTACCAAAAAAAAGAAGATTGCTTGATTAATTTCAAAACTGACTAATATCCTGCTGAGCCACAATCTTTAACGTTTAGAGTTATCTTTCCTATTAGACATAAGTTATATGCATTTCAGTCTAACAAATTCTAGAAGTTAACAGTAAGTTCACCGAGTCTAGAAACTTCAATCAATAATAAACAGTGAATCAAAGAAATGTATTCCTCTAGAAAATTCGTAGGTGGGCCAGAGCCCCCATATAGTATTCTAAGTACATTACCTAACTTTTTGCCTTATTTCTCTATTTTGCTAAAAATTTCCACTAAATTAAACACTCTGAAGAATAGGCACTATTTTAAAAAAGAAGAAAGATATCTATATTTGATAGTGTTTTGAAACTAAGGGAAAGATAGCAATGGCACTAATAGCCCATCTCCTATGCTCACGTCCATGTCCCCAGGTAAGATCATTTATGGACTGGATATTCTTTTTCTTCAGAAGGACATGGTTGACAGCTAATATAATGGTAATATTTTCTACTTGCTGACGACTCATTGTAGGTTTTTAAAATTTTCATATTCAGAGAGTAGGGAAACAAGAGCTGGTGTTAAGAGTGTGATTTAAACAACAAATTATTAGGACTACTAGAGAAGTCTCAGATTGGAAGAAGTTTTCCCTTGAGCCTCTGTCCATCAGAGCCTGACACCAAAGTTTGTTCATCCTCTCCAAGATTCCTGCTCAGAAGTAGTTGGTTTTTTGATTCAACTGCGATAACCTACTTAGGGTTATAGGAATCCTCTTCTTGCTAATTCATATAGAACAACATTAAAATATTTAAAATTTAAAACTTATTCTATACTGTAAGCCAGATTATACTTACTGTCTGAGTTTTATATTTGTCAATATGACTTTTACTTCTCTTTCAGTGAGAGAAGATTGTAACTTTATTTAGAATAAGAAAAACTCTCAATAAACAGAATTTACATCTCCTTTCCATAACCATAAACATGACTTTAAGAAATAGGTTACATCATGTTAAATATGGCTTATCTTATAAAATACCTCTTAACACTAATATGATAGCAATCTAATCAAATAAGTAATATATTACTTCTAAAACTGTAATAATATCCCCTTATATAACACTCTTTATTATTTAAAAACCCATTCTAAACATATTATCAAATTTTATTCTTGTGAAAATTCTACAAGGTAGGTGAAATAGGTATTACTAACCCAATTTAGCTTATAAAAATGCAGTAGTAAGGGGAAATCTGAGCTTTAAGTCCATAGATTCTGTTTCCAAGCTGGATTCTTTGCCAGTCTTTCAAACTCACAAGGTGTATCTATATTGCATTCAGATTGATTTTACAAAGTGTGTGTAGAGTAAGTCTCAGAGTATTCTAGATTAATTTAGATTGCATTTGATAATGTTACACTACTGTAGAAAGTGAAACTCATATTCTCATGCATTTTCATTGTTTCTGTTTGTATTCTCCAACTAAAACCTAAGCAATAGAGCTCTAAATAAATGTTAATAGTATAATAGCTTTTGAGTCTGGGGGTGGGATTGGGATGGGTAGGAAGTGCAGCTATTTAATGTAAAATAATAATTCAGATGTACTGAAATTTCCAGTATAAATTTTGTTGGATCATTTCACTATACTTTAGGTCTGGACAAATCAGAGTTCCAGGAAAAAGAGTCAATAAATTATAACCGAAAAGCCAGTTCTGACTATGACATATTAATTTGTAAATAAAGTTTCATTGAAATACAACCATGCTCATCTATTGACATATTGACTATGGTTACTTTCTCACTATAATGATGAGAAAACTTGTGGCTGGCAAAGCCAAACATATTTATTATCTGGCCCTTTACTGAAAAAACTTGTTGATGGCTTTTTTAGAAGAAAATTCATTGTTGTATTTATTATTTTATAACTTACCAATATATACATAATATGAAACAAGAGGCAAAACTCTTTTGAATTAAAAAATACATTCAATTTTAAATACCTTTTATGCTTGCTGTGAATTTTGTCTCACTATTAGCCCCAAACCTTTCAGGATATGCATTCTATTTTATTTATTTATTTATTTATTTTTTGTGAGGAAGATCAGCCCTGAGCTAACATCCATGCCAATCCTCCTCTTTTTGCTGAGCAAGACCGGCTCTGAGCTAACACCCACCGCCAGTCCCCTTCCTTTTTTCCCCCAAAGCCCCAGTAGATAGTTGTATGTCATAGTTGCACATCCTTCTAGCTGCTGTATGTGGGACGCGACCTCAGCGTGACCGGAGAAGCGGTGCGTCGGTGTGCACCGGGATCCGAACCTGGGCTGCCAGTAGTGGAGCACGCACTTAACCACTAAGCCACAGGCCGGCCCCAGAATATGCATTCTCGCTCTTCTACTCTGTCATCAGTGGATCTGAATATAAAAATTGTGTAAGTCCTAGAATATGTTGACATTTTTGCACAATATAGCTGATGAATGGTTACTTGCTTAAGGAGGAAGTTCAAGTTAACACATCTGCATGTGAAATATACCATGTTCTAATATATTTGGTGTGAGTCACTTAGCTAGGATAGAGTTGGTGTTTGCTTTATGTTATATAGGGAGCTCAAATCAGATAAGAAATCCCATGAGTAAGCAATAATTAAATGACCTCACTTACTATTATTTTTATCTTTTCTACAAAAATTGCCTTGATAATAGAAACTTTCTAGGCATACACAGGTCAAACATAGGCAGTCTCTGCAGGACCAAATCAGAAGCATGCTTTTTCTACATTTGACTTTTTGGGATTGCTCCAGGATGTAGATTGTGCCTGCGACCGGAGCAATTGTGTATAAAGGATATTTTGTGTATCAAGCATATCTTGACAATATTACAAAAACATTACCTGGAGCTAATTTGTACACATATCTGCTCTTTGCAAAAAAAGAGAAATCCGGAATTAGTATCAATATTGATATCAAGATGCAAAGACTAAATCATGAAAGGAAAGTTTAAACATAATTTTACCAGTTATAATGACAAAATCGTGAAAGAAAAGTTACAGTATAACTTTTATATTCTAGAAACATTATTAAGAATAAGAACCTCTAGAACTTTGCAATGGAGTTTCAAGTAAGGCCTTATTTTTTCATTCATCTGATGCAAAGCATTCAAGAAAAAAACTCATTAAAAATGATAAACTTACACAATTTCTTCTAAGTATATGTTCCTATTCACTTGGTGTACTCTGGAAATGAGTGATCTTGGTGCTAATAAACTATAATGATTTCTCCCTATCAGTTCTATCTTAATGTTGCTTTCTCAATTACTGGTGATGGAATTTGCCCAAGTTGACCTGTAATTAGAGCCAATTATTATAGCCGGGTTATCGTAGCATGCATAAAAAGGCACAGCACATTTTTCATTGAAAGCAAAAGAAAAGACTGAGAAAATTCTGTGTTCTATACTATAAGTCATGACAATATCCACCATGAAAATGATACCAATAGACACTATGGTATAGTATGGACCTATTATGTCTTTTTTTTTTAAGTTGTATTTTTTAAAAATTATTTTATTGAGGTCATAATAGTTTATAACATTGTGAAATTTCATGTGCACATTATTATTTGTCAGTCACCAAATATATGTGCCACTTTACCCTCTATGCCCACCCCCCAACTCCCTTTCCCTCTGGTAACCACTAATCTGTTCTCTTTGTCCATGTGTTTGTTAATTCTCCACATATGAGTGAAATCCTGTGGTGTTTGTCTTTCTATGTCTGGCTTATTTTGCTTAACACAATATCCTCAAGGTCCATCCATGTTGTTGCAAATGGGATGACTTTGTCTTTTTTATGGCTGAGTAGTATTCCATTGTATGTATATACCACATCTTCTTTATCTATTCATCAGTTGATGGGCACTTGGGTTGCTTACACGTCTTGGCTATTGTGAATAATGTTGCAATGAACATAGAGGTGCATATGTCTCTTTGAATTGTTGATTTCAGAGATACATCAATATGCAGGATAAATACGCAGTAGTGGAATAGCTGGGTCATATGGTATTTCTATTTTTAACTTTTTGAGAAATATCCATACTGTTTTTCATAGTGGCTGCACCAATTTGCATTCCCACCAGCAGTGTATGAGGGTTCTCTTTTCTCCACATCTTCTCCAGCATTTTTTATTTTTTGTCTTGGTAACTATAGTATAGCCGTTCTAACAGGTGTAAGGTGATATCTCATGGTAGTTTTGATTTGACTTTCCCCAATGATTAGTGATGTTGTACATCTTTTCATGTGCCTGTTGGTCTTTTGTATATCTTCTTTGGAAAAATGTCTGTTCATATCCTCTGCCCATTTTTTGATTGGGTTGTTTATTTCTTTGTTGTTGAGTTGTATGAGCTCTTTATATATTTTGGAGGTTAACCCCTTGTTGGATATATGATTCATAAATATTTTCTCCCAGTTGGTAGGTTGTCTTTTCATTTTGTTCCTAGTTTCCATTGCTTTGCAGAAGCTCTTTAGCCTGATGTAGTCCCATTTGTTTATTTTTCCTTTGTTTCCCTTGCCTCAGTGGACATGGTATTCAAAAAGATGCTTCTAAGATCGATGTCAAAGAGTGTACTGCATATATATTCTTCTAGGAGTTTTATGGTTTCACATCTTACCTTCAAATCTTTAATCCATTTTGAGTTAATTTTTGTATATGGTGTAAGATAATGGTCTACTTTCATTCCTTTGCAAGTGGCTGTCTAGTTTTCCCAATACCATTTATTGAAGGGACTTTCTTTTCTCCATCGTATGTTCTTTGCTCCTTTGTCAAAGTTTACCTGTCCAAGATGTGTGGTTTTATTTCTGGGCTCTCAATTCTGTTCCATTGATCTGTGTGTCTGTTTTTGTACCAGTACCACGGTGTTTGATTACTATAGCCATGTAGTATATTTTGAAGTCAGGGATTGTGATGTCTTCAGCTTTATTCTTTTTTCTCTGGATTGTTTTAGCTATTCAGAGTGTTTCGTTGCTCCATATGAATTTTAGGATTCTTCATTCTATTTCCATGAAGAATGGCATTGGGATTCTGATTGGGATTGCATTGAATCTGTAGATTTCCTTAGGTAATATGGACATTTTAACTATGTTAATTCTTCCAATCCATGTGCATGGAATGTCTTTCCATTTCTTTATGCCATCATCGATTTCTTTCAATAACGTCTTATAGTTTTCATTGTATAGGTCTTTCACCTCCTTTGTTAAATTTATTCCTAGATATTTTATCCTTTTTGTTGCCGTTGTAAATGGAATTGAATTCTTGAATTCTCTTTCTGTTTGTTCATTATTAGACTATAGAAATGCAACTGATTTTTGTAAGTTGATTTTGTACCTACAATTTTGCTGTAGTTGTTGATTATTTCTAATATTTTTATGATGGATTCTTTAGGGTTTTCTATATATAGAATCATGTCATCTGCAAACAGCAAGAGTTTCACTTCTTTTTCAATTTGGATTCTTTTATTTCTTTTTCTTGCCTAATTGCTGTGGCCAACACCTCCAGAACTGTGTTAAACAGGAGTGGTGAGAGTGGATACTCCTGTCTTGTTCCTGTTTTCAGAGGGAAGGCTTTCAGTTTTTCAGCACTAAGTATGATGTTGGCTGTGGGTTTGTCATATATGACCTTTATTATGTTGAGGTACTACTTTCCTTCTATAAACATTTTATTGAGAATTTTTATCATAAATGGATGTTGGATCTTGTCAAATGTTTTCTCTGCATCTATTGAGATGGTCCTGATTTTTATTCCTCATTTTGTTAATGTGGTGTATCACATTGATTGATTTGTGGATGTTGAACCATCCCTGCATCCCTGGTATAAATCCCACTTGATCGTGGTGTATGATCCTTTTAATATATTGTTGTATTCAGTTTGCCAATATTTTGTTGAGGATTTTTGCATCTATGCTCATCAGTGATACTGGTCTATAATTTTCCTTCTTTGTGTTGTCCTTTTCTTGCTTTGGGATCAGGGTAATGTGGCCTCATAGAATGAGTTAGGAAGTGTTCCATCATTTTTTGTTGTTGTTGTTGACCATTTGACTGTATTCATGTGGGTCTATTTCTGGGTTCTCTGTTCTGTTCCACTGATCTATTTGCCTATTCTTTCACCAGTACTACACTTTCTTGATTACTGTAGCTTTGCAGGGCATCTTGAAGTTGGGTAGTATCAGTCCTCCAACCTTGTTCTTCTCTTTCAATATTTTGTTGGATAATCTGGGTCTTTTGCCTCTCCATATAAACTTTAGAATCAGTTTGTCAATATTCACAAAATAACTTTCTGGATTTTTTGAGATTTCATTGAATCTATAGATAAGCTGGGAAGAACTGACATCTTGACATTATTGAGTCTTTCTATTCATTAACCTGGATTGTCTCTCCATTTCTTTAGTTCTTTGATTTTGTTCTTCAGAGTTCTGTAGTTTTTTTCATACAGATCTTGTACATATTTTGTTATATTTATACCTAAGTATTTCAGTTTTTTGGATGCTAATGTAAATGGTATTGTGCTTTCAATTTCAAATTCTATTTATTCACTGCTAGTATATAAGAAAGCAATTGACTTTTGTATGTTAACCTTGTATCCTACAACCTTGCTATAATTGCTTTGCTAGTTCTGGTGTTTTTTTTGTTGATTCTTTTCAATTTTCCACATTGATGACCATATCCTGTGTGAATAATGACAGTTTTATTTCCTCTATCTCAACCTGTATACTTTTTAATTTTCTTTTCATGTCTTGTTGCATTAGCTAGAAATTCCAGTACATTGTTGAAAAGTTATAGTGAGAGGGGATGACTTTGCTGGTGCTCTACATATTCAGAGAAACTTCTCTAGTAAAAAGCTAGAGAAATGATCTCTGAAAATATAGTCTTTAGTCTTTCTCTTTTATCCAAATCAATGTTCACAGACTATTAATTGGATTTTTAGTATATTCATATTGAATGATATGTGATATCATTTTGTTTAAATTTACCATCTAGTTACGCGTTTTCTATTGGTACCATCTGTGTTCACTTTTCTTGTTTTCTACTTTCTTTTATATTAATTATCTTTTAAGTTTCCACTTTATCTCCTTTTTTTTTTTTTGGTGAGAAAGATTGGCCCTGAGCTAACATCTGTGCCAATATTCCTCCATTTTGTATGTGGGATGCTGCCACAGCATGGCTCCATGTGCAGTGTGTAGGTTCGCACCTGGGATCCAAACCCACAAACACTGGGCCACTGAAGTGGGGTGCACAAATGTAACTACTATGCCACCAGGCTGGCCCTGGCTTATTAAGTTTAACTTTTTGATTTATATTTAAGTGATGCTTTACTACATATTTATATTAACTGAATATAATCAGTTATATATAAAAAGTATATCTTGAATATACTTTTATAATATCATAGTCAATCTCCAAATATTTTTCTACCATTTTACCTATATTATAAAAACCTTACAGAGTAAACGTCTATTTTCCCTCTCCAGCCTCTTTCATATTGTTATCACACATTTACTTCCATATACGTTAAAAAAAAAAAACACATTACTGTTATATTGTTATTATTTTCCCCTATTATTATTATTATTTTCCTTGAACTGTCATTTATCTCTTATAGGAATTTGATAAACAATAAATATTTTTCTTTACTCACATATTTAAGTGTATACACTACCACATAGTTAATTATTTTAAAAATTAAGTTTATCTCTTTGGTCTTTTTTATTTTCTGAGGAAGACTAGCCCTGAGCTAACATCTGTTGCCAATCCTCCTCTTTTTTTTTGCTGAGGAAGACCTGCCCTGGGCTAACATCTGTGCCCATCTTCCTCTACTTTATATGGGACACTGCCACAGCATGGCTTGACAAGTGGTGCGTCGGCGCACACCCGGGATCTGAACCTGCAAACCCCAGGCTGCCAAAGTGGGTGGTGTGCACTGAACCACTGCGCCACTGGGCCAGCCCCTGTCTTTGGTCTTTGTAATGCCCTATTTAAACAAATGGAATTTTTGTTTCATTAGCTATGATGAATTAGTTTTATTACCATGATACCAAGATTCAAGGCCTACTGTGTATATTAAACAATTAACATGAACACCTGGCCTTATTTTCTTCCATTGCATAATTAGAGATTTAGAAAATTGGTAATTCACACACACACATATGCATAGACACACATACGCATGCACACATTTAACTGTGATATACATGAAGAATAATATAAAAACTCTGAAATTAGCTTTGTGAGTTATTTGCATCCATGGGTTTGGAGGAGTAAAATATCATGATGTTTTATTCAAATTTCATTATAATTTTAATAATATTATTATGTCTTCTTATACATATTATACTAAAGCATAAAAATAATAGGATGACATATAATACATAAATAGCATTATTTCTCTTTATTATCTGGAAAAAATAAGATCTCTTGAATTTTGCAATTTAAAAGCAATAAATGGGAAATTACTGACTAAATGACTGCATAACAATGATTCTACAAACATTTTAAAGTGGTAAAAATCAAATATAATAATATTGTGAAAATAACATACTGCAACTAAGCTTTTTCATCATCAGCAATCAACAAGTAAGTTCTATTTGCAACTCTAGTCAATGTCCCTGTGCCTTCCTTATTTAGGCTAAAAAACAGCAAAAATGTTCATATATCATAATATCGAATTCATTCTGTTTGGTAAAGCTAGATAGAAGTATGTAGGGAATATTTAAGAAACATAAATGGAAGAAAATTTTTATCTTATATAAATCGTTGAATGCAATAATATTAATTACATGTCAGAATTGAAAAGACCAAGTAAAATGTATTATACCTAATGATACTACCCTTTATAATCATTCCCTAAACTATAATTTATAAATTTGGTTAGAAATTATAAATACAATACTTAATACTTTGAACAATGTATCATATCTCCTCCTGGACAAGGAAATTGATATTGTACAATGTTTGATAGCAATAAACATGATTTTGAAGTAAAAATCTGCATATATATGACTTCCCATAGCTAAACCTCACTGGTTGATTTTATAACCTATATATCCATAAAATACAATGATAATTATTCTATCTCCAGTAGAAAGTCTACTGATAAAATATGGTTAGATATATTCTAAGTTTTTAGAGATGATCTGACTGTGTTTTTATTTCTTTGTCTTTATTCTGGCTGCCATATTTTGCACACTGAATTAGGTAAATTTTAGGCATACATATATTCCTCATGAGTACCATCTATGTATTTGGTTTTTGCTTTATAAACATGTAGTGCAGCAAAGAAGTCAGCTGGTATACTAGGCTTTTGTACTTCCTTTTTATGGTAAACAGATTTTCCAAGTTCTGAGTGACTAAGTCTACTCAAGCTCCAGACTCCCAACTTCCTCTGGGATGGGAATGACCAATCATCTGTATGCATTTCAAGTGTACTACAATCGTCTGAACACAAAATAAAAATCTAGAAAAAGGAAGTTAATGCTCCAACTTTGAACTGGACAATACAAGGCACAAGAGTATCAGTAAAATCAGGAGATTCTCTGTGTTTTTCTTCTTATCTCAGAAAAAATTATTAATACTCTAAATATAATGTTAATACTAATTTAGCTAAACTACATTTATCATTTTCCCTGTTGTTTGTTTATAATCTCAAAATTATTAATTTAACTGAGCATATACAGATGATTTATAAATGCATAATTAAATTATTTTGCATGTTTGTGGCACTATAAATTTGACAGCTTATTTACCTCTCAGAATTGCTGAGGAACTAAATCAAATAATTGATATAAACTGCCTGATAATATATTAAACATTCATGTTAGTTTTCTGATGCTATCTATCTTCCATCATTTATTATTTTCTATCAATGTTTCCTTTTAAGTCAACTGATTGAAGAACTATGATGTATATGATACAGTGCTAGGTGCAAGGATGATTGTATTATTCATTAAAAAATTGAAAAAGAGTGACTAACACATTGCATTACCTTCCTATTGCTGTTGTAACAAATTACCACAAACTTGTTGGCTGAAAAAAACATAAATTTATTATATATGGTATTTACTGTATTGTAATTCTATGGGTTAGAAGTCTAGAATGAGTTTCATTGGGCTAAAATCAGTGTCAACAGGAGGTATTCCTTTCTGCAGCTTCTACAGGAAAAGACTTTTTCTTCCTTTTCTAGCTTCTAGAGTTCTAGAGTCATTCCTTGACTCATGGCCCCATTTTTGCATCTTCCGAACCACCAAAGATCCAGTCTTTCTCACATAAGATCCCTCTGACTCTGCTTTCATTGTCACATCTCTTTCTCTGACTCTGAGTCATGCTTCTGCCTCCCTCTTCCACTTTTAAAGAACTTTGTGATTACTTTAGGTCCCCCTAGATAGTCTAGGATAATTTCCTATCATAAAATCAACTGTTTAGTAACCTTAATTGCATCTGCAAACTTCATTCCTCTTTGCTATGTAACATAATACATTTCCAAATTCTGAGGATTAGAATGCAGATATCTTTGAGGTGCCATTATTTTGCCTGCCATACACATGCTGAATCTTGTTATAAGTGCTAAAAATTCCCAAATTAATAGAACAAGACTCTTCTGATTAAAATTTTGGAAACAAAGCAACTTTACTCCACTTCATTCTCTTGAATCTCAAACTGTAAATAAATAAAAATAAATGTCTAAGACCCCAAATATGTACGTATATATATGTGTATATATTTATATATGTGTGTGTATATATGAATTATATATAAATATGAACATTATCTACTAAATTTTTTAAAATTTTAGACCCTATATGGGAGGATGTTCGTGCCAAAATATAATTCCTCAAATCTGCGGCTTAGCACACATTTCTTTAATAATAGCTTTAATAAACTAGAAAAGTCCATTCTTGAGTTGTTTTTTTTTAAATTTTAAGAGTGAAATTGAGATATTGGGTGGGGAGTCATGTGGAAACTAGGAGAAATTACGTGTTGGCTATGTTCACACCAAGTAATACTACGTGCGTGAAAATAGCATTCTTGCTGAAGAAAAAAAGTATCCTGTCATTTTTATTGAATATACTCTATCCTTCAACTATGGGGCCTGACTTGAAGGTAAGTTATTATGGAAAAAAGTAAAAGCATCAATCTCTTTTGTAGCTGTTACACTGTGATAGATGAGCAGAGCTAGATTCCAGGTCATATACAAACAAGGCAATTACAATTCAGGGAAAATACTGAAAGCCAGTGTCAATCAGAAATACACATATGATATTTAAGCAATCAAAATTGAGTTACATCTTTAATAATAATATTAATTTATTATGATTAGATTGAATTCATTTCATGATGTTATTTACCACATAATAGATTAAAAGTAAAATATGGGATTCTTTTAATCATTACAGAAAAATTATTTGACAATATTAAACAACATTCATGAAAAAAATTCTTAACTAGGAATATAAAGAGAGTTCTTTAACCTGATAAAAGTTACCTACAAAATCATAATAGCAGAATTTAGGAATTAAAATTACTGGTGAAACACAATTAGTATTCCCTCAAAATTATGACGAAGTTGTCTGTGCCGTGTTATCACCTATTTCATTTAATATTTTTCTTGAAGTCTATCCAGTTTAGTGGAAAAGCAAAAGATATATAGCCACTTAAAATTTTTTTATTTTAATATAATTTTATATTTGCATAAGAGTTGCAGTACAGAAAATCCCCACGTACTCTTCACCCAGCTTCCACTAAAGTTAACATCTAAAATAATCATAACACATTTTGAAGAAAATAACCTTGCTACAATATGACTAACTAAATTACATATTTTATTTATATTTTATCAGTTTTCACTAATGTCCTTTTTCTGTTCCAGGATCCAAACTAGGATGTCATGTTGATTTAATCATCATATCTCGTTAGTCTCGTCTGATCTGTGATTGTTTCTAAGACGCTACTTATTTTTCATGACCTTGACACATTTGTACAGCACTGGTCAAGTATTTTGTAGAATGTCCTTGAATAAAGATTTGTTTGAAGTTTTCTGATGATTAGACTGGGATTATGGATTTTGGGAGGAATACACCAGAAGTCAAGTGCCCCACATATTAAGAGGTATATGATATCAACATGATTTGTTGCTGGTGAATTTAATCCAGATCACTTGGTTAAGGTAGTATCTGCCAGGTTTCTCCACTATAAAATTATTATTATTTCCTTTTCATATTGTGTTTGTTAGAGGTGAATCACTAAATCCAGCCTACATTCAAGAAGACAAAATAGAGTCTACCTCCTGGAAAGAGGAATGTAAAAGTATTTATGGGAATATATTAAAACAACTACAGGAATTAAAAAGTATTTGGGGGAAAATATTTAGAAGCTATAAAACCATCCTCTTTCTTCTTTAAAGTCCAGCCCACTCATTTTAGGATTCTTCAGTGGATCTTGCCTGTGAATATTCAAGTGTATTAATAGTGATTTTTTATTTCCCTTTATATTTTTTAATTTAGTATTTGAAATCATTTTGTGAAAAAGATTTGTCCTTTTATTCCCCTTTTTTAAGTTCAATCTTCTATTTATAACAGTATGGAATCATAAATATACATATATAATTCTTTGGGTTATAGCCAATATTACCATTATGTATTTTGCTTCTGAAGATCTTAGCAAAATGTATTTAAGATTCATCTAAGTTGTTGCATGAATCAAATCTCCTTCATTTTGATTGTTGAATAGTATTTCATTATATGAACGTATTACACATAGTTTATGCACTAATCTATTGAAGGAAATTATTGTGGATAAGATTAAGATATGCCATCAGGGAAAGCATTGGGTTGTTACGGCCAATATCTGGTTTTAACAAATATCACGTTGACAAAATGTTTTTCTTAAGACTAGCCTACTTTTTGCCCCCCTTTTCCTGCTCTACCCTCCTGGATGGCTCATAAGAACCTTCTTGAGTTGGGCATTCCGCATACAGATGACGAATGAATTATGATACCTACCAAAGCCATTTAATCCATGCCACTGCATTCAAAACTACAGTCTTGCTGGAGACTAAACATTTCTAGGTATTCTTTATCATACTACTTTATTTTTTTCATAATATATACTGAAATCTCAAATTATCACATTCACATCATGTTTATTTTCTGTCTCAGTCTACTGGACTATATACTCTTTAAGGGCAAGGGGCAGACTGTGCTAACAACTGGAAGCCATAATTTTTTTCTTTCCTTCTTTTCTTTCTTTTTTTTTGGGGGGGTCATGGTGGTGGCAATACATCAAATGGCAGAAACAGGCGGAATGTTTATAGCCTGATTGATATACTCCTTTGCTTCAAGTGAGCTGTGTTCCCTTTGGCATTAATTGACAATTAGGGGGATATATAAGGCAAACAGTTACTAAAGCTTAAGTTTAACTCTACTCTGAAGTGTGAGTCCTTTCAGTGGCTAATTTTCAGTAGAATAGAAGAGTCTTATGCTTACTTTCTTTTAAAGAGCACAATGACAGTGTACTAAGGAAGTCTGAATCAATTAAAATGATAAATTAATCATCATTTTGCCACTCATATTGAAAACATTTGGTGATTTTACTCTTTTCTTTTAAATAAGTGAATCACAGATTGTGTATTTTTTAATAAAAATTTATTGCTTACAAAGTGGAATATAAACATGAAATTCATGTGATAATATCTTTAAAATCAACTTTAGAAGTACTAATATTGTCAATTATCAATTATTTGGACTAGTTTAAGTCTCCTTAAAGTACAGAAAATAATTTTGTTCCTTTCACCAAATTCATAAACTAGATATGAGTTTCCTGGTATAGGATGCACTATTTCTTACCTGTAGGGAAATATTTTCAATCTCACTATCATTATGTGGAATAATTTGCATTCCTTCTGTTTGCAGCAATAGGTATAGAGGGCATTTTCCTACTTCTTGGCTAAGGAAAAAAGAAGAGACACTCTGGATACATTGTAAATGTT
Source organism: Diceros bicornis minor (assembly GCF_020826845.1). Lineage (NCBI taxonomy): Eukaryota > Metazoa > Chordata > Mammalia > Perissodactyla > Rhinocerotidae > Diceros > Diceros bicornis. Next base: position 36,636,599 of record NC_080746.1, read on the forward strand.
GTACTTTGTCAATTTTAGATGAAGAACAGAGTTTTTGCATAGTTCTTTATTTAGTTCAAGATTTCACCTCGTGATTAGTGGTGGAACATTTTTCAAGAAAAAATTAACTTAGATAGGTCCATGTCCAAGGAAATTGCCCAATATATAATTGCCTAACATTACTGATATCAGTATGTACATGAGAATCACTATGCATCATAGTTAGTATCTGATTTAGTTGAACTGCACATGAGTATGATACCTAGTTCAGTCTTCAACCACTACTCCCTTTCTTCCCTAATTATACAATGAACTGGCATTAAATTACATGACTTTGAAAAAATTGTGCCAAGATTATTGCATGTATTATTTTCATCAGTATTTACCATTCTTGAAGTGATTGCATAGCCCCACAAAAGTTTACAATCTAGTTGAGGAGAGGAAAATAGAATGTGAAAGATAAATAGTAGCAGGCAACATTATATGCAATATCTCAATAGCCTATTATTTACTTCCAAATAAATATTGATGAATATAATAAATATTTCCCAAACAAAGGCATTTAGAGATTTGTCTCTATAAGAGTATCTCAAAACATATCCCTTCTCTGTTATGAAGATCAACTGTGATATTAGTAGTACAAAATATTTGATTAGTACTCTTTAAATTCTGTTTATTTTATTTTGATGACATAACTGTGGTCAAATATTAACTTAATAAGCCCTAAGTCAAACCATAAACCAGCTTCTCTGGTTTTAGAATTTTCTATTCCTGTTACTCCTATTTATCTAAATAGTGTTTCAAATCCTAAACTCCTGAATCTTCTTCTATTCTTCATTCTTCTTTAATGTCTATTCAATTATCAAGGACAAATTACCTCTTCTTTCTATTTCACTGCCAAATCTATGCATACATTTGTTCTGATGTGATTGCAGTAAGAATTCTCTAACTGGCCTCACCTGTATTATTTTGTCTTTCATCCATCCTAGTCTGTAATCAACCAGACATTAATACAGTCATGTGCTGCATAACAATGTTTTGATCAATAACAGACTGCGGTGGTTGTTGTGGTCACACGAGATTAGTACCATATAGCTTAAGTTATGTAGTAGGGTATACCATCTAGGTTTGTGTAAGTACACTCTATGATGTTCGCACAATGACAAAATCGCCTAACAATGCATATCTCAGAAAGCGTTTCTTTTCTTTTTTCTTTTTTTTTTTTTTGTGAGAAAGATCAGCCCTGTGCTAACATCTGCCAATCCTCCTCTTCTTTTCGCTGAGGAAGACTGGCCTTGGGTTAACATCTGTGCCCATCTTCCTCTACTTTATATGGGACGCCGCCACAGCATGGCTTGCCAAACAGTGCGTCGGTGTGCGCCCGGGATCCGAACCAGCGAACTTTGGGCCGCCGCAGTGGAGCACGCGCACTTAACAACTTGTGCCACTGGGCTGGCCCCTCAGAAAACATTTCCATCGCTAAACCACGCATAACTGTATTCCTAAATCATGGCCTTGCTTCTATTATTCCTTTATTCTAAAACCATAAATGGTTTCCCATTACCTAATAAAAAAATCAAAATAATTTATGCTGACTGTATAATACCACCATAATCATATACCAAAGCATATTCAAGCATAATACCATATCTACTTAACTTTTCTCCAGTTGCAATGCAATCCTGACACCAACTATACAGAGTTAGACTAAACTTTCACAAGGCAAGGGCAAAGTTCTCCACAGGCCTGTCCTCACTTCAAACCCCTGCCACAAGCTCTGGTTTTCCCAGGCTACTCAAATTTCTGGCCAACTGGCTACAAATTCAGAGGTTCCCACTATCCCTTCAGGTTTGATAGTTCACTAGAATGATTCACAGAACTCAGGAAAGTTCTATACTTAGGATTACAGCTTTATTATAGAAAAAAGGATACAAATCAGGACCATCCAAAAGACAAGATGCATAAGGTGAGGTCTGGGTGATGTCCAAATGAAAAGCTTTCGTGTTCTCTCCTTGTGGAGTTAGAACTCATCACCCTCATAGCACATTGATATGTTACAATACATAAAGAGTACTATTAACCGGGGAGGCTCATCTGAGCTTTGAGATTTAATGTCCAGAGTTTTTATTGGAATTTTATTACTTAGGCATGATTGATTGAATCATCTCCCACCTGGCTCAATTTCCAGTCCTCCTCCCCTCCCCAGTGGTTGGACTAATATCACATGGATCAAAGCCCCAAACCTCTAATCACATTGTTGGACTTTTTCAAATGACCAGCTCCCATCCTGGCTAATCTTGTTAGCATAAACTCAGATGTGGTCCCAGGATACCACCATGAATAACAAAGACACGCCAATCACTTGGGAAATTCTGAGTATGTAGAGGTCACTTCCTAGGAACCAGGGGCAGAAGCCAGCCAAATTATTATACAACACACCAGCCAAATTAAACCATTTCCTCAGGCTTCTTTCCCATTCACCTTTACCCAAAAATTCTGCGTTCTTATCCCCACATGTGGAAATGCTACCATTACTTCAAACTCATCACAAACACTATTTCTTTAGAAGCAATTTCTTGATTACTCCAACAGCATGTATTTTTTTTTTTTTTTTTTGGTGAGGAAGATCGGCCCTGAGCTAACATCTGCCCGTCCTCCTCTTTTTGCTAAGGAAGACTGGCCCTGGGCTAACATCCATGCCCATCTTCCTCCACTTTATAAGGGACGCCTGCCACAGCATGGCCTGACAAGCGGCGCCTCTGTGCGTGCCCGGGATCTGAACCAGCCGACCCCGGGCCACCAAAGCGGAGCATACGCAGCCAATCCCATGCGCCACCAGGCCGGCCTCCAACAGCATGTATTTTTAACTTTAGTGCCTCTTGTTCCATGACTTTTTTTATACTTTTTGCACACAAATATTAAAATTATATCTTGTACTAAATTACAGATTACCTTGTAAGCAGTATGCTATTCATCTTCATCTTTCAATAACATTCAGCAAAGGATTTTTCACATAATACTTGCTCAAATATTTAATAAAATTACATATTTTGATGGGATCATTATTTTGTGCCAGGCACTGAGATTAACAAAGAAAACACAATAAAACAAACATGAATAACAATATCGCTTTCTTACCCCACATGCTTTCACTTCAGAAGAGAGCGAATCTTGTTGGGAAAGGACAAAAGTTGTACCATAGCCCTAGAAAGAAATCTTACATGTACAAGAAAACAGTTTATTTAATTTATTTTTTTATTATCAAATTGCATATATTTATTTATTTTTTTATTTGTTTTCTCTTTTGCATTTTTTTTTAATTTTTTGTTTATTGCAGTAACATTGGTTTATAACACTGTATAAATATCAGGTGTACATCATTATACTTCTATTTCTGCATAGATTACATCATGTTCACAACCCAAATACTAATTACAACCCATCACGACATACATGTTCCGAATTATCCCTTTTGCCCTCCTCCCTCCCCCTTTCCCTCTGGTAACCGCCAATCCAATCTCTGTCTCTATGTGTTTGTTTATTGTTGTTATTATCTACTACTTAATGAAGGAAATCATACGGTATTTGACCTTCTCCCTCTGACTTTTTTCACTTTGCATAATACCCTCAATGTCCATCCATGTTGTCACAAATGGCTGGATTTCATCGTTTCTTATGGCTGAGTAGTATTCCATTGTGTATATATACCACATCTTCTTTATCCATTCGTCCCTTGATGGGCACTTAGGTTGCTTCCAAGTCTTGGCTATTGTGAATAACGCTGCAATGAACACAGGGGTGCATGTATCTTTACGCATTCTGCATTGCGTTTTCAAGTTCTTTGGATAAATACCCAGCAGTGGAATAGCTGGATCATATGGTTGTTCTATCCTTGATTTTTTGAGGAATCTCCATACTGTTTTCCATAGTGGCTGCACCAGTTTGCACTCCCACCAGCAGTGTATGAGAGTTCCCTTCTCTCCACATCCTCTCCAACACATGCTGTTTCCTGTCTTGTTAATTATACCATTCTGACAGGCATGAGGTGATATCTCATTGTAGTTTTGATTTGCATTTCCCTGATAGTTAATGATTTTGAACATCTTTTCATGTGTCTGTTGGCCATCTGTATATCTTCTTTGGAGAAATGTCTATTCAGGTCTTTTGCCCATTTTTTAATTCGGTTGGTAGTTTTTTTGTTGTTGAGATGCATAAGTTCTTTATATATTTTGGAGATTAAGCCCTTATCAAATGTATGGTTTGCAAATATCTTCTCCCAATTGTTAGGTTGTCTTTTCGTTTTGTTGATGGTTTCCTTTGCTGTGCAGAAGCTTGTTAGTTTGATGTAGTCCCATTTGTTTATTTTTTTCTATGGTTTCTCTTGCCCGGTCAGACATGGTGCTTGAAAATATGTTGCTAAGACCGATGTTGAAGAGCGTCCTGCCTATGTTTTCTTCTAGAATTTTCATAGTTTCAGGTCTTACATGCAAGTCTTTAATCCATTTGGAGTTAATTTTTGTGTATAGTGTAAGGTAAGGGTCTACTTTCATTCTTTTGCATGTGGCTATCCAGTTTTCCCAACACCATTTCTTGAAGAGACTTTCTTTTCCCCATTGTATGTTCTTGGCTCCTTTGTCAAAGATTAGCTGTCCATAGATGTGTGGGTTTATTTCTGGGCTTTCGATTCTATTCCATTGATCTGTGTGTCTGTTTTTGTGCCAGTACATGCTTTGGTACCAAGCTATACTACTATAGCTTTGTAGTATATTTTGAAATCAGGGAGTGTGATACCTCCAGCTTTGTTCTTTTTTCTCAGGATTCCTTTAGCCATTTGGGGTCTTTTGTTGTTCCACATAAATTTTAGGATTCTTTGTTCTATTTCTGTGAAAAATGTTGTTGGAACTTTGATAGGGATTGCATTGAATCTATAGATGGCTTTAGGAAGTATGGACATCTTAACTATGTTAATTCTTCCAATCCAAGAGCACAGAATATCTTTCCATTTCTTTATGTCTTCTTCAATTTCTTTCAGCAATGTTTTATAGTTTTTGATGTACAGCTCTTTCACCTCTTTGGTTAAGTTTATTCCTAGGTATTTTAGTCTTTTTGTTGCAATTGTAAATGGGATGGTATACTTAATTTCTCTTTCTGCTACTTCATTGTTAGTGTATAGAAATGCAACTGATTTTTGTATATTGCTTTTGTATCCTGCAACTTTACTGTATTCGTTTATTACTTCTAAAAGTTTTCTGGTGGATTCTTTAGGATTTCTATACATAAAATCATGTCATCTGCAAACAGGGACAGTTTCACTTCTTCCTTTCCAATTTGGATCCCTTTTATTTCTTTTTCTTGCCTGATTGCTCTGGCTAGAACTTCCAGTACTATGTTAAATTGGAGTGGCGAGAGTGGGCATCCTTGTCTGGTTCCTGTTCTTAGAGGGATAGTTTTCACTTTTTCACCATTATGGATGATATTAACTGTGGGTTTCTCATATATGGTCTTTATTACGTTGAGGTACTTTCCTTCTATACCCATTTTATTCAGAGTTTTTATCATAAATGGACGCTGTATCTTGTCAAATGCTTTCTCTGCATCTATTGAGATGATCATGTGATTTTTATTCTTCATTTTATTAATGTGGTGTATCACGTTGATTGATTTGCGAATGTTGAACCATCCCTGCATACCTGGAATAAATCCCACTTGATCATGGTGTATAGTCTTTTTAACGTATTGTTGTATGTGATTTGCTAGTATTTTGTTGAGGATTTTTGCATCGATGTTCATCAGTGATATTGGCCTGTAGTTTTTTTTTGTGTGTTGTCCTGTCTGGTTTTGGTATGAGGGTAATGTCGGCTTCGTAGAATGAGTTAGGGAGCTTCCCCCCTCCTCAATTTTTTGGAAGAGTTTGAAAAGGATAGGCATTAAGTCTTCTTTGCATGTTTCGTAGAATTCACCAGGGAAGCCGTCTGGTCCTTGACTTTTATTTTTGGGGAGGTTTTTGATTACTGTTTCGATCTCCTTAATGGTGATTGGTCTATTCAAATTCTCTACCTCTTCTTGATCCAGTTTTGGAAGGTTGTAGGATTCTAAGAATTTATCCATTTCTTCCAGATTATCAAATTGTTTGGCATATAGCTTTTCATAGTAGTCTCTTATAATCTTTTGTATTTCTGAGGTGTCTGTTGTAATTTCTCCTCTTTCATTTCTGCTTTTTACTTATTTGTGTCTTCTCTCTTTTTTCCTTGGTGAGTCTAGCTAAACGTTTGTAAATTTTGTTGATCTTTTCAAAGAACCAGCTCCTGGTTTTATTAATTTTTTCTATTGTTTTTTTGGTCTCTATTTCATTTATTTCTGCTCTGATTTTTATTATTTCCCTCTTCTACTGATTTTGGGCTTTGTTTGTTCTTCTTTTTCCAGTTCCTTTAGGTGCATTGTTAGATTGTTTATTTGAGATTTTTCTTGTTTGTTGAGATAGGCCTGTATTGCTATAAACTTCCCTCTTAGAACCGCTTTTGCTGTATCCCATAAATTCTGGCATGTCGTATTTTCATTTTCATTTGTCTCCAGGTGTTTTTGATTTCTTCTTTGATTTCTTCCTTGACCCAGTCATTGTTCAGTAGCATTTTGTTTAATCTCCACGTATTTGTGGCTTTTCTGATTTTCTTCCTGTAGTTGATTTCTAGTTTCATACTGTTGTGGTCAGAAAAGATGCTTGGTATTATTTCAATCTTCTTAAATTTATGGAGACTTGTTTTGTGGCCTAATATGTGATCAATCCTGGAGAATGTTCCATGTGCATTTGAAAAGAACGTGTATTCTTCGGTTTTTGGATGGAATGCTCTGTATATATCTACTAGGTCCATCTGTTCTAGTGTATCATTTAAGGCCAATGTTTCCTTATTGATCTTCTGTTTGGATGATCTATCCGTTAGTGTAAGTGGAGTGTTAAAGTCCCCTATTATTGTTGTGTTACTGTCTATTTCTGTTTTTATGTCTGTTAATAATTGCTTTATATATTTAGGTGCACCTACATTGGGTGCATAGATATTTACAAGTGTTATAACCTCTTGTTGGATTGTTCCCTTGATCATTATGTAATGCCTTTCTTTGTCTCTTTTTACAGTTTTTGTTTTAAAGTCTATTTTGTCTGATATGAGTACTGCTACTGCAGCTTTCTTTTCATTGCCATTTGCATGGAGTATGTTTTTCCATCTCTTCACTTTCAGTTTGTGAGTGTCTTTAGGTCTGAAGTGTGTCTCTTGTATGCAGCATATATATGGGTCTTGTTTTTTAATCCAGTCAGACACCCTATGCCTTTTAATTGGAGCATTTAGTCCATTGACATTTAAAGTAGCTATTGATAAGTATGTACTTACTGCCATTTTTAAACTTTTTTTTCTCTCTCCGTGTTTTAGTAGTCCTACTCTGTTCCTTTCTCTTTCTATACAGAATTGATGGTCTCTTTAGTTTGACCTCTGTCTGAAAGCTGTACTCTTTAACTCCCCTCCTCCCTCCTTTTATGTTTTTGATATCATATCTAACCTCTTTTTTGTGCATTTGTATCCATTACCCTCTTATCATGGTAATAGATAATTTTTCCTATTTGTGTTCTTCTCTTTTCCCCTTAAATCAGTCCCTTTAACATTTCTTGTAGCACTGGTTTCTTGGTGACAAACTCCTTTAATTTTTGCTTGTCTGAGAAATTTTTGAATTCTCCTTCCATTTTGAATGATAACCTTGCTGGGTAGAATATTCTTAGCTGTAAGTTTTTTCCTTTTAGCACTTTAAATATATCATGCCATTCTCTTCTAGCCTGTAAGGTTTCTGCTGAGAAGTCAGCTGATAGCCTTATGAGGTTTCTTTTGTATGTAACTTGACTTTCTCTTGTGGCTTTTAGGATTCTCTCTTTATCTTTAATTCTGGACATTTTAATTATGATGTGTCTAGGTGTGGGCCTCTTTGGGTTTATCTTGTTTGGGGCTCTCTGTGCTTCCTGTACTTGGACGTCTGCTTCCTCCCTTAGGTTAGGGAAGTTTTCATCTATTATTTCTTCAAATAGATTCTCTGCCCCTTTGTCTCACTCTTCTCCTTCCCGGACACCTATAACACGAATGATAGGGCACATCATGTTGTCCCAGAGATCCCTTAGACTGTCCTCACTCTTTTTAATTCTTTTCTCTTTTACCTGTTCAGCATGGGTAATCTCTTCTAGTCTTTCATCCAGCTCACAGATCCGTTCTTCTGTACCCTCTACTCTGCTTTTGAGTCCCTCTAGTGAATTTCTCATTTCCAGTATTGTATTCTTCATTTCTGATTGGTTCTTTTTTATATCTTCCATTTCTTTGTTGACATTCTCACTGAGTACATCTATTCTTCTCCCCAGATCAGTGAGCATCCTTAACACTCTTTGTTTGAACTCTCTGTTGGGTAGGTTGCTCATTTCTGTTTCACTTAGTTCCTTTTCTGGGGTTTTGTCCTGTTCCCTTACTTGGAACGTATTCCTTTGCCTCCTCATTTTCCCTCTTTCCCTGTGCTTGTGTCTACGTATTAGGTAGGTCAGCTACGTGTCCTGTTCTTGGATAGGTGACCTTATGTTAGTGATGGCTTAGGAGGCCTTCAGTGTGCTTCCCTCAGTTCTCAATGTTCCAGTGGTGACTCCTATGTGGGCTACGTGTGTCCTTCTGTTGTGGCCCGTTTGCTCTCCCTATAGGTGCCCAGGGAGGCTGAGTTATGCTCCTGGCCAGCTGTTGTAATGCTCAGCTGCTTGTAGTTGTTGTGGGCCCTTCAGTCTCTTTATCAGGTGTGGGGAGCCCCAGCACAGTTGGCTGCAAGTTTTAATACCGCATTTGCGTTGCAGTATTTCTTTTAAGTGAGTAGGCGCGGAGCGTGGCAGGTTGTTAGGCTCAGGGGCTTACAATTGCTACAAGCCTCCAGCCTTTAGGTCTCTTGTCAGCTCTCTGAGGATTGCAGCTGGGTGGGGCTGGCCTCAGGCACAGGAGCACCCAATTGTTTCAGGCTTTGGAAAGTGGGGCAAACCCCCTATGAGGGTCTTTGAGAAGCACAAGTCTTCTGCAGCTGACAAGCCCCACCGCCCACAGGTTCACACACAGTCAACACAGTCCTGCCCCGTGTGCACGCCCCGATCTCCCAAAGCGGACCCACTGTCTCCATGGCGGGAGCCCCACACACTCCACCACTGCCCCACACTCTCCACATGCTCCTTGTGCATGCCCTGCCCCACTGAAGTTGGCTCAGTTGCCAGGCTGCAGAGAATCCAGTCACCAATCTATGCAGGCCCACAAGTTGCCTGAGGGCTTGTTGTTGGGTGGGGCCAGTCTCTAGGGTGGGCTGCCTGCCCTGGCTGAGCTGGATTAAATCAGTGCTCTAGCGGGTGGGGCAGACCTGGGCTAGCAGGCCCCAGGGAGAACTCCAATGGCGTCTGTGTCAGCACACCCACACCAGGCCACAACAATGGCCGCCGCCAATGTCCCAGTCCCTGGATAGGTCTCACCTCTTACCAAGATGCACTCAGGGCCTATCACGTGAGTCTCTTTTCACCAAAGCACTGTGCACCTTTCTTTCTGGTGATTTTAGGTTGCTTTCTGAAATAGGTGAGTTTGCGCATGGGCCCTTTAAGAGCCAGTTTTAATTTCTTTGTGAGCCAGCATTTCTGGGGGCGCTCCCCAATGTTTCAGTAGCAGGCAAAGTCAGATATTCTGCCACTCACCTCGATTGTGCTGGGTCCACAAAATGCCCACAGCGGGGGCGCTCCCCAGCTCAGGGCCCGCTCCAGGGAGGGCTACAGACCTGTGAGCTGCTCCCGGCGTCTGTGAAGCTAGCGGCTCGTGAAGGTGGCGTTTTTCCTCTCCAGAAGGGAGTTTCTGCCTCTTCTACCTCAGTTAGGATTGTCCATTGTTGCAGGAGTTCCTCTTATCCAGTTTTCAGTTGTCTCATGGGTAATTTTTCCGCGAGTAGTTGTAAATTGGCTGTGTCCGCAGGAGGAGGTGAGTTCAGAGTCTGCCTACGCCGCCATCTTGACCTTGATCTCCAACAAAACAGTTTAAAAATTACTTCTTGGAGATATGATTGGTAGTCTTAAATGTTTGTGGGTCTTTCTCATTTGGAACTTAGTCTCCTATGTAGCTTTTGTAGTAATAGGGACAGAGAGATGATTCCTTCTCCTTTAGAAAGCCAAGACCTAACCCACTTAAAGAACTGACAACAAGGTGTAAGAAACAGACAGGTTTGGTCAGCTTCAAGTCTAAACAGATTATGTCTTGGATATTTTTACAGCCTGACTAGCGTGATCTGAGCTGTATAGGGTTTTAGGCCAAAAGTCTTAGCAAGTAGTTGATTCCTTTTCCAATAAATGTTATAGTTTCTTTTTAGGTGGCAGAACTAGTAAAATCTCGTTATTTGCCTCTGAAGGACCTGGTAAAGTGAAGTTAGCTGGCTGTTTGGCATAGCTAATGTCTGGCTTAGTCAGGAGGACCACGGAGAGTTGAAACATGGCTGTTACTCTGTAAGTATTCATTTGTTCTTTTTATTGGATTATGTGGGAAACATGACTCGTGAAATCCTTTTGGTTTGTTCTTGTGGTGAATTAAAGCATATGTGAAATATGCTTTTTCTCATTTAGTGAAGCAATCTAAAATATTTTGTTTCTATATTCCCTAATTTTGTTCTTTGTGATAAGTATAATTGTTTCCAAATTAGTACATACTAACAAGAACATGAATTTATGGCTTTTATTTTGTATGCATGGTATCTTTAGGATCGTGAATACATTTCTTAAGCTTTCTGAGCTAATTTCTTATCTATAAGCATAACATGATAAATCCTTCTACGAAGTTTTGGTGTGACTATAAAATGTGTTACTGCATATAAAAGACACATAGTGAGTTGCACATATTTAGTATGTAATCAAAATATCTTAGCTCTCCTCACCACAATGTCTTGAACAAGGTAGGTGTTGAATTCTGTTTTTTTTTTTTTAACATTAAAACAGATCATTGCCATGTCAGCACAGATTTTAAGAAATTATAAACTTGAATACATATAGATAATCAATTTAATTATCATCTTGTTATCTTCCCTCAGAAGATTGTACTTTAATTATTCACCGGACAGAGTACCATTCACATATAAAAAGGACCTGACTTGGATGAATCATTACTGTAGGACCAAAAATAAAATATCTTTTTACAGAGGAAAATGTTTGCATTTGCAAGCTGTGCACAGCAGTTAATGGGAGCAGAATTCAGAGGAAAAGATGTAAGTTTAAAAATATCTTTCTATAAAAAAGGAAGAAGAGGGGCCGGCCCGGTGGCGCAAGCGGTTGAGTGCGCGCGCTCCGCTGCGGCGGCCCGGGGTTCGCTGGTTCGGATCCCGGGCGCGCACCGAAGTACTGCTTGGTAAGCCATGCTGTGGCGGCGTCCCATATAAAGTGGAGGAAGATGGGCACCGATGTTAGCCCAGGGCCGTCTTCCTCAGCAAAAAAAAAAAAAAAAAGAGGAGGATTGGCGGATGTTAGCTCAGGGCTGACCTCCTCACAAAAAAAAAAAAAAAAAAGGAAGAAGGAAGAGAATAGAGAAATTCCCTAGGGATGCAGCATGCAATAAAATTTGAGCCTGATACTGAGAAAGGCTATGGAAATCAGTGAATAACAAGAGGTCCCTGATTAATGGCATCCAGACGGCTTCTATAGATCCATTTGACACTTTTCTGTGCAGAGCATCCAATCTGGAATCAGGTTGGAATCATAATCTACACAGTTGTGTGGTTCTCTTAGTTTCTTATTTTCATTCAGTGGCATAGATGAATTTCAGAAAGCCTGTATGAAATAGAGAAAAAAGCACTAAGTAAAAACTGTAAGTCATTTTCAAGAGTAGTGTCAAAAACTCAGCTGCGGAAAAAAAAACAAGGAATAAAGACACAGGACTCATTTTTTAAAGCCTTGAATTTTTCCATGAATATTTATTTTGACATTGTATATCTCAAGAATTTGCCTGAAGAAAATGAACGACCAGTATTATTTATTCTGTCATTTCAATCACAATAAAATTGTACTCATAGTTATAATTTTATCAAGAAATCATTTACAAATGTTTGGTATTCAAGGAGAAAAATTCCAGCTCTCAAGCAGATATAGGGGAAAAATTGGTAGTTTGTATCTAGTCTCACTGCTGTTTATGATTTAAAACCTTGCCTAATATTCAACTTTTAAAAAAATCTAAAATAAAAAAAATAAATAACAGCCTAATGTAATCATGTCATATTGAGCCAATCCAAACCATTGATCCTATTGGCATTTATTTATTAGGAATTTGAGGTTGCCATTCAGGTTTTAGTAGGCAGATGTTGTTACACTGCAGGAAGATCCTTTCAATTAGAGTACCAGATATTATTTCTAATAATATCTGCAGAGAATTAAAATTAGAAACAAGATAGAAACTGATTTATTCCCACAGTGCACTAGAAACATTCATTTTTTAGTAGTTGTATAGAAGTTTCTCAAATCTCATGCATTGTTTTATTGATTTACTTTTTTATAAAAGTCGTAGGCATTAATCAACTTCAATATAATTATTTAAATGAAGCATAAAGACATTTCCTAAATAAAAAAAGCACTGTAACTCCCACATACATATATAACATCCTAAAGATGTACTCATTTTAGATGTTAAAACATTATAAAACTAGATGGAAATTTGATGATTTATATGAGAAAAATTGGCAGTTAAGAATTATCATATATTTGTACCATTTGCAAAATTAGTAACATATAGAAAATAAAAATAGTTGTGTGTTTTAATTTGAATACTATATATTAATTTAAAAATATTTGAGAATCTTGCACATTATCTTTATTTCACTCTGTCTATTCCTTTTAAACCTTTCTTTATAATCTGAAATCTAATTATTTTTCTTATATTTTTCACAAATGTCAATTTATTCATGATCAATTCTAGAGAATATATATCATTTATTTTGTGAAGAAGATAAGATCTTGGCTACCTAAAAATGTAGTAAAGTATTCTTGAGTAGTTAGGTTCACATGTTCTTAACTTTAGTACAACTTAAGTACACACGCATCTCCAACAGGAACAGTAAAATGTGACAGACTTGATTTGGTTTTCTATCTTTGTAGTGTGTATATGAGTTCTGGAGAAAGGGGGATTGAGTGCGAGGGGTGAAAACCTTAGGAACTTGTGTATAGTTTGAAAGAGTCTGTGAAGGGATTTTGATAATTTCTTTCTATTGTTTCTCTCTAAACAGGATTGAAAACCACATACAATTAATTTTGCAATGGTTTGTATTTTAAAACTTAGAATATCAATCTGCTTTGTTTTCTTTATTATTTATTTATTTTTGGTAAAGGAACCAAAATAGCATATTGGTTATATGTTCTGTCCTGGAATCATACCATGTGAGTTTGGAATGGATAACCTTAGAAGCTTATTATCCTGTGACTTCCGTGCTTTGCCTAGTATTGATATAGTTGTATCAGGGAGCTACATAGCTTCCTCTCTCTTGCTGTTACTATGGCTCAGAGTTCAGATATGGCTAGAGGTGATATTTAATAGAGTTTACAGTTTTGGGAGTTGAGAGTTCTGAAGCTGTACATAAATGCTTTTTATAAGCAGAATTACAGAGCAAATTGGATTCACAATGGTAATTTTTTTTATGTTCAAGTTAGGGCGATGATTGGGTAAGAACGGGGGTTGGAAAATTGAGTTGGAGACACCTGGGTAGACTTATATAAAGATGAAAATTTTAAACTCCAAATTTTTTGAGACTCTTTTGCCACTAGAAACAGAGTCCTTTCCCTGTTTGAGTAGCTGAATTTCCATTTACCCAAAGAAACTGTAATGACCAATCATGAGGTAGCTGCTTTACAGAAGATGCTAGTCCTCCTTAAAATCTACCCTCACCATCTCTCATTGCCCTGATATCTGTAATCATTCTAAGAAGGCTATCCACACATCTCTACTCAGCACTAATTTTCAGTTGTATTCTTTCCAAGTCCCTGACCATATTCATTGCTTTGGTCTACTGGGAAGATTTCATTTAAATCTGTCTACTGGGAGGATTTGTCTTCAACACTGTCTCTAATACAAACCCTGAGCAGGTTTGCAATGCTATTGCTGTCCACCTTGAGGTAATGCCAGTGTATTGTGCAGAACTGTCTGTAAATCAGACCCAATTTTTTCTTTCTCAATCAACTGTTCATAGTGAATGTCTCAGGAGACCATAGATGTGGACTGAGACAGAGACATCAAGAGAAGCAGCCATATGAATTGGAGTTACTTGTTTACACAAATTATATGTGCCTTGAGAAACTGCTCAAGCCAGATTTTGTATATATTACTGCCACTCAATGACAGCGTGATGCTTTGTATACCCAATTTTATGGCCTGGTTTGCCAGACTATACCAAATTCATGATAAATAGCTCAGGCTATACGAAAGCTTAGTGGTCTCTGGCCCAGCATTCAGTGCTGACCAGGCTCCAATAGCAAATCAAAGGATATTTTCAGAAAGATAATAGTTATCTGCAAAGGGTGGAATCACTTCGCTCCAAAATTCCACAGATCTGCACCGTTATTTACTTATAGCAACCTGCCAGAAGTTCCACACGGCATTGTCCTGTCTCGTCTTTAGACCTGCTGAGTCATGTGGCTCAAGTAACGGAGTAGATTGCATGGCAACCATGTACTATTGCAGTCTTCCCTTTGTTTCAAAAAAAAAAAAAAAATCCTTTTCTGTGCCATTAAACTAAGATAAGAAGAAAGGGATTACTTTACTTTCTGGGGTGATTAATCTTAAAAATGAAGAGGGAGTGGGTTGTTACTGCATAATGGAGACAAACGCAAGTGTGTGGAACCCGACTTTGGAGATGTGTTTAGTATTTTCATGTCCTATGTGAAAGCTAAATGGAGACAACCTTCAAATACAGGCAAAATTAAAAATATCCCAGGACCTTCAAGAAGGAAGATCTGTTAGTCTAGATTGTCTTTAGAAACAGAACCAATGGGATATATATACCCTATATATCCCATTATACAAATATATATAATATATATTTTAATGTATATTCATATAATAATTTTATATGCATATAATATATATAATGGGATTTATTATAAAGAATTGGCTCATGCAATTATGCAGTTGAGAAGTCTTATGACCTGCCATCTACAAGCCAGAGACCCAAGAAAGTCATACTTTTGGAGGTGATAAATAAGTTTATGGCCTTGATTATGGTGATGGTTTCATGGGTGTACACATATCTCCAAACACATTAAGTTGTATACATTAAATATGTACATCTTTTATAGGCCAATCATACTTCAATAAAGTGGTTATAAAAATAAATTCCAGTCCAAGTCCAAAGGCATTGGAACCAAGAGCACTGATGCTGTAAGTCTCAGTACCACTGCAGAGAAATCTGGTGTTTCAGCTCAAGAAGTCAGACAGAGAGTGAGAATTCAACCTTCCTCTGCCCTTTTGTTCTATTCACATCCATTAGGAAGAACAATCTGTTTTACTCAGTCCACCAATATAAATGCTGATCTCTTCCAGAAACACTCTCACAGACACATCCAAAAATAATGTTTAACCAGAAATCTGGGCATCCCTTGGTTCAGCTAACTAGACCCATAACATTAACCCTCACTGAAGGTTTGGGTCATCCCAGCTGTTAAGGGACCACACCAACTGAGGTACTTGCTGACAGAAAAAGGGATATGGAGCAGGGAGGAGAAGACACAAGTTATAAATCAAAGCTATGACCATATAAGGTAGGCAGAATTTTAAGATAACCACATGGTCCCACTCCCTGCTGTTCCCTTTGAGTATGGGAGAAACTGTGAATATGAGGGATTTCAGTCCTATGATTAGATTACATTATATGACATGGTGAAGGGATTCTGCAGATGTCATTAAGGTTCCATTTAGTTGTATTTGAGTTAATTTGAAGGAAGATTATTTTGTAAGGTCCTGATTTAATCAGAGAAAGCTCTTAAAAGGGAACTGGGCTCTTCCTTGAGAAAGATTCTTTTCTTGGCTTTGAAGAAGTGAGGTGCTATGTTGTACAGAGGCCAAGCCGGTAAGACAGGTCATATATTCTTTTCGGGGAGAATGTTAACGTGTATTTACTTATACAAGGTATAGTAAAATCCAATTAGGTGGAGATAAGGTTTTATATACCTTTATTTGGAATGCAAATATAGCTACTAAACGAGGCCTAGATAAATGACAAATTAAAAAATGGTAGATTGCAGTAGACATTACTAATCAACATGGTTGGAACTAGGAATCACATTTCCCACAATCTCATTCCCTTCAAGGATCTAGTATAGAATTGGCCACAAGAGGAACTCGAGTAATATATGGAAGGTAGAAGGAAGGAGTAACCACTACTATCAGAATGTCATAGTGATAAGATTTGTAGCTGGACAGATACAGACTCATGCAGCTAGTCTCAGCTTATCAACTCTTCTCTCCTCTTCATCCAGCTTATCTTCTCAGCTGTTGTCCGAGCAGCTGAGGAACACCACCAGATGTTTGAGTGCAGATCACAGATGTTTTAACTTTATAGAGGTAACCATTCCCCCAAGACCTCTCTTTGAACTCGCACTTCAATCTCACTTAGGTGATCTCACATGCCTTGCTTGTGAGATTTTCTTTGCAAGCTCTTAATTGATTTCCTGTGGGCCAGTTATTCACCCTTTCTATGAGGCTATAGCATCCCTTCCACACCTTCACGTTCCAGCAACTTCCATATCTGTGTAAGATCTAATTACTATAAGAAATCTCTTTTTTTCCATAACAATCGTAGGAGCTCTGCTTCTCTGACTGAACCGTGACTGACACAGAGTGTCATTAGAAGGGGCTTACTTAAATATTTTCATTATCTCATAATGGAAGAAACAATGGAATTTCAAATTAACCAGGGGCAGAAGCTTAACAAAGGATTTTAAAGAGATAATATTCCATTTTAAAATAGTACAAAGTGCTGCCCTGTACTATAAATACCCAAATTCATTGCTCTAATCTTTCAGTAAAATGTTGCTTCCCTTGGGTTTGTGGTCATTTAAGAGAATAAAAGAATTGCAGTGTTAGCTAGCAATGAAATACTCACAAAAGGAAAAAATGTACTAGAGAGGAAATAAATACAGAGAATGATGCATAAATATTAGCTTCAAGCCAGAAGAAACCAGGAGAAACATTAGCAACCCACTACTCTTCAAAGGTCAGCACAAACATTTCATGATAACCTTACTATATTTTACTTTGTATTACAGTTATTGGTGAATATCTCATATCTTTCTAACTAAATTATCGGCTTTTATATGCCTCAAAGAAAGAACATGCCATACATATCTTTCTATTAGCTAACTGTCCCTCTCACCCCTCTAATTCACACCAAGTATCTAAAGCAGTATCTTGTACAGAGTAGCTCTAGTGAACACGTTACTTTTATCTGGTAACATACTTCTGCGGGTATCTACTCCCCTTCTATTCCACTGGGTCCTTCTGGGGCTATCAATAACTTTATCCCCCCTTTCTTGTTATACAACTTGTGTGTGTGTGTGTGTGAGAGAGAGAGAGAGAGAAGGAGAGAGAGAGAGAGAGAGAGATCCAAGCAAAGCCATTAATAGGAAGTTTTATTTTGGGCTTTAGGAATTGATTTAAGAAAGGGCATATGACCCAAGTAAGGCTAATCAGAGTCCTTCTATGGAATTGATACCCGGTTGTTTAACAAAAAGTAGTATTTTTTCCACTAGTGAATTTAGATTTCGAGCAAATGAGTCCATGATGCCTGCCAAGTGACAAAGAAGTCCTATCTGAAGAATAAAACAGAGAGAGAGAAACAATGCTATAACATAATTTGAAACACTTTGCCTGAAGGTACTCTACCCTCAGTTTTCACATCTATATGAGTCAATAAACTATCTTTTGTTTAAGTTAGTTTATTTATATTTTTTAACTTGCACTCAAGTTCTGTCCAAATAAACAGTGCTACTTAGAAGTGGAAAATTACGAGTGATGGATCTTAAAATACAGAATTGACTGAATGCATTTGGGTTGACAATTTTGCAGTTTTTATTTGAAAAACATGTCAGAATTCAGACCACGCATCCATAGAATATGAAGATTTGATGTTTTTTTGAAAAATTAGTCTTGAACTCTTCGCTACCTCTTTTCATGTGCAATTAAATGTTTCAAAGAAGTTTCAGACTTCTTTTAGACTAAACCATTCTAAAGAAGAGAAGGAAGCAACGTGATACTGCTTTTGAAAAATGATACGTTATGCATACAAAAAGCTGAAATTGCTGAATTTTTTCTTTTTTGAATAACCGTACACTCACAGAATTATGAGTCTGTATTTTAGGCAAAATTCAGCATGAAGAGGGGAAATAGGAATACAAGACTGGGACACAGGATGAACAAAAGAAATGCTAAGTTTAATTCCCAAACTGGATTATGTTATTGAAGTAGGGGAAATATTAGATCTGTCTTACTGTTTTAGCCCATGGCCAGAGAGAATCTATTAAGCTGAGGGCTTTGGACACATATAGCACGTAAAGACTTGCTTCTAAGGGACAGAAATCTCATCGTCAGAGTCCAAATTCAAGATTTGTGACTTCACTCAATCTCTGACTTTGGTTACAGCCTCTGAAATAGGCAAAAACAAAGCTGGCCACAGGCTTTCTGTGGTTTCAAGAGATATATTACCAGAGGAAGTCTTGTTAATGGGTGATTATTAATGTTCAGTCCTTAAAGCATCTTCCAAACCACCTTAATAGTATGTTTAAGCAGTAGACAAAAAGCTCTGAATAGCTTCCTGAAGAGAAATCTACCTCTCTGCTTATCTCAGACCAGTTCATGGAATGCCATAAATAAGAAGATGTTTCAGTTATCCACACTGAGAAATCTAATAGGAGGACCTTCACTACCTAGGAAGGAAATCCTTATTGAACCTAGCCCAAAGAATATAGTGTATGCTAAAAATATTAAATGCCTTGTATCACTCCCTTTTCTCCCTAACAATTGTTCTTCAACCATTGCATATTGAATGTAGACCGTAGTTAAATTCTTCATTTAATCGATAGATTGCAGAATATTAAAAAGATCACCATAGAATTAGAGGTGTATCTTGGACTCACCGTGTTATCACCAATTATAACCTTGGAATGAGGTATCTGGTGAATAATTTGGTTTGATACTGTTGTGGAGACGGCAAACTCTTTTCCTAGTCTATGTAGGATAGTTATGTTATGGTAAGTTGAATGTATTGGAATAAGAGTATATGTGAGAAATGAACAACAAAGGGATGTGATAATCTGCATGTTTATCTCTGTTAGATCTGCCTTATCTATCCTGTAGAGAGATTACAGATGAAGACCGAAGTCAGGCCAAACTATGTAGAGCTGATATATGGACAAAGACTCCTAATTATAGTAGTCAGTCGCCTGAATACTCTATCTGAAGGCAGATACTTCCTTGGAAAATTCTGAGAGATAAGCCAATAAATTTTACTCACTAAAAGTATTTTCCCATTCTCATGGTTAAATATATTGTTGCATGGATAAATTGAAAAATATTCTTAATAGAATAGAGCAGGTGTGTCTATGACCAGATATTGGCTCATAGACAAAGAATCCAGTAAGAGTACTTTATGATACAGTAGCTGAATATGACCTTGAGTGGTCTACTTTTGGGAAAGGACCAACTGCACTTTTTGCTTACTGAACAATCAGAAGCAATTGTAGTCAGAAAGATGGATTACAATGGTTGGCCTGTCCTCAGCGACACGCTCACCCTTAGGGAGCTCAAGACTGATAATAGACATGTTTGCTTCTTGTCTGCTGAGTTTCTAATATCTGTAATTGAAAACTTGACTAGATTAATAGTTGACTAATATAATAAGAATTTGAAAATATTTTAAGAATAGGTTTCTTACTATGGAGTGTACCAAATTCTATAAGAGCCCTTCACTGTTGCTACACTTTTAACAGATGAATGAATCCATTGAATTCTAAATGAAGACGTAGCTGAAGAAGAAATTTCTCATTTCAATAAGGAGCTTAAAAATAAAAACCACTCACTGTGGAATGACCTAGAATGTAAAGGGAGAGCCTACATTAGAAGATCAGAGGCAAACATAAAATTATACTGGCACCACTTAAGAAATTTTTTGGGAACCAAAGCCCAGGGATGATGCCTATGAGGATTTTAGCTGAGAGGAACAGTTATCTTTCCTCAGTTATGTACAAAAATGTGTACTTATAGTCATTAATTCACAAGCATAGCTTTATTTTTAGATAATGAGTGAATTTTTACCTGTAGTCTTTGAGAAAATATGACTTGTCTTCATATTTTTTACTTAAATATTTTCATAGATATAGAAAACAATTTTGATGATTTTTTTTAATTTATAGGTTTAAAGTAAGTTATTGAATTTAGTTTACCAGTTAACTAGATTTTATATTTTGTTATACATGTAGTTATTTATATACATGTATGTATATAAGGATAGTCAAGTTATAATCTTATTTTAAAAACCTGCAATTCTGTAGCTACTTAGCTACTGACACCCTACTACTGGTACTATTTAATATTAATTGCATTCTCACTATGTGTCAGGCAGTATACTTCATGTACTATAAAGTTTATTATCTTAAAAATCCTAGGGATTGGGTATTTTTACTATGCCTTCTAGATACATAAGATGGAGGTCTAAGAGAGGGTAAAAATATTGGGAGAAAATTCTCCATCAAACTCTCACCTTTTTGCATAGCTTGTGAGCAGAGGTGCTAACAGACTTTGTTTCAGACTATATTTGACTTGAAAAATAGAAATAGTATCTCCCACGGGAGCAGAGAGCAGCTGTGTTTGCTGTCCAGTATAGTAAATATAATGTCTCCCTCGGGTGAAAAGTTGGGCAGGTTTGATTGCAGCTCATTATGAAAGAGTGGAGATTCCTAAGGTTTGCCTTTCTTGGTTCAGATGCAAATCTACTGGGTGTGCTGCATGCATCTAGACCCACCTGTGTCTCCATCATAGGGCTGGAAAGCATGGGAAACTGGGGGAGGCACGGGAAAATGGTGTAGTCGTGAGGCTCATACTGCTTACTGTACCATGAGATGTAAAGTCTTTTGTCTCGGACCAGGAGTCTTGTGTTTTCTGCCAGCATTTGGAATGGCGACAGACTAACTTGTTTGTTTGAAAGTAGAGTAAGATCCCGGACCCTTCATAATTCTTGTCAGGCAAGTAAACATGCTTAAGACTACCCAGAGAGATTTAGGAAAAGAGCTAAGTTTTACATCTAGAAATAACTGTCTTTAGATCCCTTTTTTTATTTAATAACTGCATTGCATTGGCTCCTATACCACTCATGGAGTGCTATTATAAAAATATATTAGTTTATTAATGTGTAACTGTATTAATAAATAGCTACACTAGGACAATATGATTTTTACTTCTACTTCTAATTCCACCTCAGAACAAAAAGAGAAGTATAAATCAAAACTTTCAGAAAATCCTTTCATCACCTTGAAGAGGATGTGAGACAAAGGCATAGCTTAAAAAAGGCAACTTATTTCTGTAATAACATATTGAGAATGCTTCTATCAATTTGGTGGTTAGCATCATGAAGTTTAAAAAAGGGAGCGTCAAAAAGAGTTTTCAAGATGGAGGATAGGTTGGCTGATTTAGTTAAATAATGAGCTTACTAAGAAAAGGAAATGGTATTCATTATAAGTGAGAAGTCATAAATGGAGTATTTAGGAAGATTTACCTGACTAGTGCTGGCAGGGTGAGGATGAAAGATACACATTTAATATGCACTTTATTTTGTTATTTTGACATTTGCAGATTTTTGCTACATTCTGAAAGCATCTAACTGCTTACAACTTATAAACTATAAGTAAGCAATTAGCCTAGAGTACCACCAAACAAGTTCAGATCTCAATCGGTACTGTGTTTTATTTATTAAAATTTCTAACTAACACTCTCCATTCATCCTCTTCCTCACTGCCACCCTTTGGAGCAGACCTTTACCCAATACAATCTCAGTGAACAATTCAGTAGTCAATAATAATAGAATTTTATGTAAGTACCATAGTGTGAAGAATATTTGACATAATTTCTTCTAATAATAACAATGTCTAAATTGTTATCTACACTTTGTAAAGGAAAATTGAGGCCCTGTGATCTTACCTAAACCAGCCAAAGGCAAACAGCTTGTAAGTATAAGTCTGGTTTGAACTTAAATCAATTTTTACACAAATAATAAAAGACTCTTATTCTACTAAAAGGATTACCAGAAAGCACATTGCATTCAACTCTCAAAGAACCATAATTCACCTGGGTAATGCATTTGAGTGACCACTCTGTGCACAGTGCCATGTAGAGGGGAATACTTGGAGTTAACATAGTTTCTATCCTTGTTGAGCATACGGTATACTGTGAAAGTAAAACAGAATAAAACATAAACAAGTAAGTGATTATAAAATAATAAAGATTAATAAGAAAAAAACTCACATGTTTCTCTAATGGAGAATATAACAACAGAAAGGATAGTGGGGCACGTTTAGTCAGGAAAGAGCACACTGAGGAGATAGTATGTAAGCAGAGATCTATAGGAAGGTAATGAGGCAGCTTTGTGACAGGACTCTATAAGAGAATTCCAGTTAATGGGATAACACATCCAAATGCCAGTGAGATATGCTATTGAAGGGTTTGAGGGACTGAGCAATGCACAAATTTGCTGGAGAACAGAGATTAAGGTAGAGAGCCTACAGAATAATTTGGTGAGGAGTAGAACAGAAAGATCACTAAGATACTCTCAGTTCACGTAAAATACATTCATCTTGTAGGCAGGCAGCTTTAAACAGGGAGAGATGTGATCACGTATTAACTGAAAAATTGTTCTGACTACAGCGTAGAGAACAGATTTGAGAAGCTGGTAAAATGAGATGCAGAGATGCAAATTAAGAAGCTATTATACTTATTATTGTAAGATCAGATGGTTAGTGGCTGCGAATAGAAAAAGAAAGATCCAAGAGATCTTTGATTGAAAATAGATTCCATGAGATTAGAAAAGAGAAAAGGACAGACATTGATGGTGGATTTGAACCAAGAGGTAAAGAAGTAGAAGAAGAAAAAAGCAAAGATGCTCCAGCCCCTGTTTCTTGGTGTGAGCAATTGACTGATTAAATTGTTAATACAGTTCTTGAACGGTTATAGTTCTTGTTGAAGTTCATTTGCTGCTTTCTTTTAAAAAGATATTTTTGTTGTCTTAACTTATTTAATCTCAAACACAAATGTTGTAAAGAAAAATCACACTTTCACCTACAGCAGTCTGAAAAACTGTCTTCCTGGAAAACATCTAGGTATGCATAAATTATAATAAACATACATTTCAATGCATAATATTCTAGAAGTAAATAAAAATCCACAAGGAAAAGTAACTAATACCAGAGTGGTACACTATGAAAGCAATACTATTTAAAGAAGATATTGGAAGAAAGATTTTTAACATTCTGCTACATATTGATTACAAAAGACACTTTCCAATCACAGGAAAACGAAACAGCAAAATGATGAACTATCATGTATATAAGGCAAATGCTGAACAGAAACAGACAGAAAATGTGCACAAACTCTGTAACCAGACTGCCAAGAATTAAATTATAGTCTGTCCCTTATTAACTGGTTAACTTATACAGGAACATATAAAACAAATTATAAACTATGACCAAATAGAATTTGTCCTAGTAAGGCATAGTTGGTTTAACATACAAAAATCAATCAATGCAGGAGAGAATTCTGGAAACATGGAAGAGTAGTAGGAAGCACCAGGAATCTGTATTCACACCTAGACAACAATTGCACTGGCAGAATCTGTCTGATAGAACTCTGGAGTTCCTTGAGAGCTTGGAACTTTCTGGGGAAGTCTTATATGGTCAAGTGTGGTTAATTTAAGTCAATATCAGCTCTCTCTCTTTATTTTTTTTTTTTTGCTGGGAAAGATTTGTCCTCAGCTAACATCTGTTGCCAATCTTCCTCACTTTTTTTTTTTTCCTCCCCAAAGCCCCAGTACATAGTTGTATATTGTAGTTGTAAGTCCTTCTAGTTCTTTTATGTGAACCACTGCCACAGCATGGCTACTGACAGATGAGCAGTGTGGTTCTGTGCCAGGGAAACGAACCCAGGCCACTGAAGCAAAGTGTGCCGAGCTTTAACCACTGGCCATCAGCTGTTGCAGCTCTCCATCACCCACCCCTCAGCCATGTGGCAAGCAGCTTTGCATGTGTTCCTGGAGCAGCTTGCACACAGTTTGCAGCAGCCAGGGTGGGCAAAAAAGGACTGTGTCCTTCAAATATTAGGAATCTGTACTCTGATAATTGATTGCTGCTTTTGATCACAGAGATGCAAACAAATAGGTGAGTGGCTATCATTGTTGCACCTCCTGCCATTATTACAAACTCCTCTTCCTCCATCTGAAGTGACTCCCAGGAGATTTAAAGGCAGACACCCTTCCCCCCACTTTGTTTTTCCCTTTACCCCCCTTTGGGAGCCAGATGTTAAAAGACTAAGATATTCAAAAACAGCTGCATATATGAGAAAAATTAAAAAGTGACCACAAATGCTAAGAAAAAGGCTCATAAAAGTCGTGTGAGGGTGATCAGTCTTCAGGCTTACACTTCAGGATGAACTTTAGCACAGAGACTGTCTACAACAATCAAAAAAGCAAAAACAATAATAAAATCAACAAACCCTGATAAAGGAGGAGAATCTGATTACCACATTATTAGATTCAAACGTCCAATTTTCAACAAAAAAATCACAAGACACGCAAAGAAACAGGAAAGTATAGCCTATTCAAAGGTAATAAATAAATCAACGGAAACGGTCACTGAAAAAGACTTGATAGCATATATACTAAGCAGTCCTTAACACACTATCTTAAAGATGATCAAAGAACTAAAGGAAGATGTGGAGAAAGTCAAGAAAGCCAACAAAATGGAAATATCAATAAAGAGATAGAAAACCTCAAAAGAAAGCAAAAGAAATTCTGTAGCTGAAAAGTACAATAACTGAAATAAAAAATTCACTAGAGGGATTCAAAGGCAGATTTGAGCAAGCTGAAGAAAAGTGAACAGAGCCTAAGGGACCTGTGAGACACGATCAAGTTGACCAACACAGGCATTGTGGGAGTCCCGGAGGGAGAAGTAGAAAGAAAGAGATTAGAGAGAATGTTTGAATAAGTAATGGCTGAAAACTTCCCAAATTTGATAAAAGACATATATAAACATCCAAGAAACTAAACAAACCCCAGGTGAGATGAATTGAGTCTCACACTGAGACACATTATAATTAAACTTTCAAAAATCAGACCCGAAGAGAAAATCTTGAAAACAGCAAGAGAGAAGTGATTTGTCACATACAAGGGATCTTCAATAAGATTATAAGCAGATTTCTCATCAGGAACTTTGGAGGCCAGGGGCAGTGGGCTGATAAATTCAAAGTGCTAAAAGAAAACAACTGGCAACCAAGAATCCTATATCCAGCAAAACTGTCCTTCAAAAGTGAAGGGGAAGTAGACATTCTCAGATAAACAAAAACATCAGGGGTTATTGCCACTAGACCAGCCTTGCGAGAAATGCTCAAGGGAGTCCTTCAGGGTGAAAAGAAAGGAAAAGAGAAGAACTCAAAGCTATATGAAGAAATGAGATCTCAATAAAGGTAAATACATGGGCAATTATTAAAGCTAGTATTATTGTAACAATGGTTTGTAATTCCATTTTTTTGTTTTCTATGTAATTTAACAGACTAACACATTAAAAAAACAATTACTTGTCTAAAAGCTAGTATTATTGTACCTTTGCTTTGTAGCTCCACATTTTGGTTTCTACAGAATTTAAGAGACTAATGCATTTAAAAGAATTATTAGTGTATGTTTTTGGCCACATGACATATAAAGATATAATTTTGTGACAACAACTGAAAGGTGTGGGGACAGAGCTGTAAAGGAGCCGAATTTTTGTATGTTATTGAAGTTAAACTCATGTAAATTCAAATTAGGATATCATAACTTTAGGATGTTAAATGTAATCTCCATGGTAACCACAAAGAAAATAGTATAGAATATACAAAAGGAAATGACAAAAGAATTAAAGACTTCACTGCAAAAACCAACTAAACACAAAATAATGCAGTAATGCAGGAAATGAGGAACAAAAAAAGCTACAAGGTATATAGAAAACAAATAGCAAAATGAAGGACGTCCCTCTTTATCAATAATTACTTTAAATGTAAATGTATTAAACTTTCCAATCAAAATACAGAGTTTGGTAGAATGGATAAAAATATATGATCCAACTAGATGTTGTCTACAAGAGACTCACTTTAGATCTAAAGATGCAAATACATCGAAATTGAAAGGATGCAAAAAGGTATTTCATGTCAATAGCATCAAAAGAGTGAAGGGATGGCTATATTAATATCAAACAAAATATTATAGATCAAAAAAGTTCACAAGAGACAAAGAAGAATATATGTTAATAAAAGGTTCAATACAGCAAGAAGATGTAACTATAATAAACATTTGTGTACTAATGACAGACCATTAAAATATACGATGTAAAAGCTGACAATTGAAAAGACAGTTCTACAATAATAGTTGGAGACTTCAATACCTCACTCTCAATAATGGATAGAACAATCAGACAGACATAAGTAAGGAAATAGAAGCCTAAACAACACAATAAACCAACTAGATCTAACGTACATATACAGAACACTACCCAGCAGCAAAGCATAAACATTTTTCTCAAGTGCACATGGGACATTTTTAAGACTAGATCATATTAGTCCACAAATTAAGACTCAATAGATTTAAAAAGATAGATATCATACAAAGTGTGTTCTCCAACCACAACAGTATGAAGTTAGAGATCAACAACAGAAGTAAAATTGGAAAATTCACAAATTTTTGGAAATTAAACAACAAATGGATCAAAGAAGAAATCACAAGAGAAATTAGAAACTACTGAGAGATGAATGGGAATGAAAACTCAACATAGCAAAATGTATGGAATGCAGTGAAACCAATTCTAAGGGAAATTTGTAGCTATAAATGCTCAAAGATGATATACAAAATGTCAATAAGCACGTGAAAAAATGCTCAAAATCATTATTCATTAAGAGAATGCAAATCAAAACCACAAGGAAATACCACTTCATATCCAGGAGATTGGCTATATTAAAATATATGGGCAATACCCAGTGTTCTCAAGGTTGTAGAGAAATTGAGATCCTATACATTGTTATTGGGAATGTAAAATGATGCCTCCACTTTGGAAAACAGCCTGTTAGTTCCTCAAAAGGTCCTCTACATGTAGAGTGACCAGCACTTCCATTCCCAGGCATAAAATCAAGTGTTTAAAACTTATGCCTACACAAAGCCTTGTACATGAATATTCATAGCAGCATTATTCATAATAGTCAAAAAACAGAAAAAAACAATATATCCATCAATTGGTGAATGGAAAAACAAAAAATAGTATACCCATACAATAGAATATTATTCAGGCATTATACAGAATTAAATACTGATACATGCTACACCATGAATGAAACTTGAAACATTATGCTAAATGAAAAAAGCCAGACACAAAAGGCCACACGTATGAGTCTATTTATATGAAATTTCAGGAATGGTCAAATACATAGAGATAGGAAGTAGTCATTGTAGGAGCTAAGGTTAAGGGCCTAGGAAGTGACTGGTGACAGGTATAAGTATGTTTTGGGGAAAATGAAAATATTCTGGAATTAGATACTAGTGTAGTTTCACAACCTTGTCAATACACTAAAAACCACCAAATTGTGACCTTCAAAATGTGTATTTTATGGTATGTGTTATATCTCAATTCAAAAAATGTATGGGAGAAAAAAGTGATATACCGAGTGATAAATGTCCTAAGGACATAAGGTTATCAAACTTATGGCCTACCTTAGCACAATATCTCGTGATTGTCAGATGTTTCAATGTGTTTTGAATATATCTGATACTTAAGCAGTTTTGTGAAGTGATCATGGAAATTAAAATTATCTCTATTTTTCAAATAAGGAAACAGACATAAAGTAACTAGGCTAAGATCACACAATTTCTGACTTAGACAAAACTCAAGACCGACATTGCTCTATTATGCAATTAGAAATGTACTCCAGGGCCGGCCCCGTGGCTTAGCGGTTAAGTGCGCGCGCTCTGCTACTGGCAGCCTGGGTTCGGATCCCGGGCCTGCACTGACGCATCGCTTCTCCCGCCTTGCTGTGGCCGCGTCCCACATACAGCAACTAGAAGGATGTGCAACTATGACTTACATCTACCGGGGCTTTGGGGAAAAAAAGGAGGAAGATTGGCAATAAATGTTAGCTGAGAGCCGGTCTTCCTCAGTAAAAAGAGGAGGATTAGCATGGATGTTAGCTCAGGGCTGATCTTCCTCACAAAAAAAAAAAAAAAAAACAGAAAAGAATTGTACTCCAGAGGCCGCCCGGTGGTGAAGCAGTTAAGTGCACACACTCCGCTTTGGAGGCCTGGGGTTCGCAGGTTCAGATCCTGGGCACGCACAGACGCACCGCTTGTCAAGCCATGCTGTGGCAGCGTCCCATATGAAGTAGAGGAAGATGGGCACGGATATTAGCCCAGGGCCAGTCTTTCTGAGCAAAAAGAGGAGGATTGGCATCAGATGTTAGCTTAAGGCTGGTCTTCCACACACACACACACACACACACACACACACACACACAAAAGAAATGTACTCCAATAAAACACTAGATTTAATTCTGATCTTTCTGGCAACAAAGCATAAAAGAAAAATATATTGTATATTTATTATTGTTGGATAAAAGGATATATATATATATACTTATGTGCATAGAAATTCTCCTTGCCTCATTTTTTTTTAATCTTTTTTTTTCAAGGGAGATTGGCCCTGCACTATCATCTATTGCCAATTTTCCTCTTTTTCTTCTTTTTTCCTCCGCAAAGCCCCAATACATAGTTGTGTAACATAGTTGTAGAGATGTAGCTCTTCTATGTGGGACGCCACCTCAGGGTGGCTTGATGTGCGGTGAGTAGGTCTGCGCCCAGGATCCGAACCGGCAAACCCCAGGCCACTGAAGTGGAAAGCATGAACTTAACTGCTATGCCACCGGGCTGGCCCCTTCTTGCCACTCATTTTTATGAAACATTTATCATGTTTTTAGAAACAGGATACATACAGATTCAATTCTTTGTTACCTGGGTTAGTACAGGAAATCGGAGATGGATGATGCAAGAAAGGGTCTGTATGTGTCAGGCATGTTATTAAAATTATGTGAGTGAGACAGGTTTAAACCACAGACAGTAGTCACGTCTGTGGCAATCTGCATTTTTTCTTGACTAAATGTGGCAGTTGCCATTCAGTTTCAGAGGATTATTATAATGGAGGAGTTAGCTCTTGTATTAGCAAATGTGTAGATTTTCCAAGAAAAGCTGGAACTATGGATTTTAATGTAAAATTTCCAGAATGATAAATATTTTTTTCACAATTTTTAAATGCTGATCAGGCCAAACAAAATATTTCTAAGGAATATATTAGAATCTAACTTTGTTATATCTGTTTTAAGATGACGGATAATAAATGCATCACATTTTTTTCTTAGAAATATTCACAAACAGTAGTTGCATCATTTCTAGTATTAACGTTCTTTTAATGCTAATAAGATAGAAAAAAAAATATATGTTGCATACTGGAAATAAAGCATACAGATTATTTTGAAAATATAAAGTATGATATTTGCAAACCAAATCTAAAAATGTAGATAAAAATACATTATGACTAAGCTGGATTTATCCCAGGAATGCATCATTCACATCAACAGATTAAAGGGAAAAATATAATTATTGAACCAGATACAAAATGATCTGCCAAAATACCGACAATCATGATAAAAAAATAAGCTTACTTGAGATAGAAGTGAATTTCTTTACTAGCTTAAAGTGTAACTACAAATATCCTACATCAAAAGTCACACATATTGGAAAAATGTAATTTTTTTAAAGCCAGGAATGAAACAATGGTGTCTACCAACCCAACTTCTATTCAACACTAAACTGGAAGACCTAGATAAAGCAATAAGACAAAATATAAAAAGAAAAATGAGGAAGCCAGCCTAGTGGAGTAGTGGATAAATTCATGTGCTCCACTTCAGTAGCCCGGGGTTTGCAGTTTTGGATCCCAGGTGCAGACCTACTCACCGCTTATCAAGCCATGCTGTGGCATGAGTCCCACATATAAAACAGAGGAAGATGGGCAAGGATGTTAGCCCAGGGCTAATCTTCCTTACCAAAAAAAAAAAAAAATGAAAGAAAAATGAAAGAATAAAATAATAATTTAGCCATTAAAAAAAAAATTCATTATTTAGAGATTCTGTGATTCTCTCCTTAGAACACAAAAAAATCTACAGCTAAATTATTACATGAAGAAGAGGTTAATGTTTGCTATATATATAATAAACATATTAAAAATTCTATCAGAATTTTATTTTATACTCCAGCAACAGTTAGATGTATAATTTAAAAATTTTACACAATTTAAAAGCTATAAAGTTATCAGAATAAATATAATTAAAAATATTTACAAAGAGATTCCAATTAAATGGAGAGAGAGAGTAGAGTCATTATTTAGAAAGACTCAGTTTTCTGAAGGTGACAATTTTGCTTTTATCATCTTCAAATTCAGTGAAATTTCGTTCAAGTTCTTAAAATTTTTATTTCTGGTAGAACATGGCAATCTGTTTCTAGTTTTCCTAATGGAAGATCAATGGACTAAGAGTAGTAAGACAATTTTGTTGAAGGTAAAGGCACGTATTAGAAAGCAATGGTGCATAATGCCATGTAGTTTTTTAACAGGATAAACCAAGTAAGACCAATGGAACAAAATAGACAGCGCAGAACACAACCTATGCATAAATGAAATTTGTTATGGCAGTGGTGGCATTACAAATGAGTGGAAATGGGAGGACCTAGTCAATGAACAGTGTTGGAGCAACTGATTCGCCATAAGAAAAAAATATAATTCATTTCCTCTCATCATAGAAAATAGTGAATTTTGGATGACTAAACATATGACTGGAAAAGTCAAAACATTAAACTTTTAGGAGAAAATGTGTGCAAATATCCTCATCATGTAGAACGAGAAAGGATTTCTGAAACATGTCACAGAAATCAATGGTCTGTGTGGCTCCATATGAAGCAGAGCTTCCGTTTCACTTCTGACATCAGCTCTGAATAGTCTCCCCTTTGCTTACGCTGCTCCAGCTCCATTGACCTCCACAGTGTTCCTCGAATACATAGAAACGTTTCATAGTATAGGACCTTTGCCCTCACTCTTCCATCTCCCAGGGATGCTTCTCCCCCAGTTATCTGCATGACTGATGCTTTCTCTTTCAAATCTTTGACCAAATAGCACCTTTTCAACAAGACCTGAACAGGTTACCCTTCTTAAAATTGCAATTACCCTTAACCCCACTTCAGAAATTCTGATCTTTCTACCCTAGATTACTTTTAACTTATCCCTGTAGAATTTATAACTTCCTAACATACTATGTAATAACTTATTTATGATGTGAATTTTTTTTTTTATTTTTCAGTCTGTCTCTCCTTACTAGAATATAAACTCCAAGAGAGCAAAGATCTTTCTTTGTTTTCTTCACTAATGTACCCCAAAGCACCCAGAGCTGTGAGTAGCATATATTAGGATCAATAAAATTTTCCAATTGGATTAACCTTTTTTATGCAGTCTCTACTTGTATGGCTGGCATTTCTTTTCTCTTGTTTAGTAAATCCTTATCATTCATAACAGCATACAGGTAGTCTTTTATATTTTTTGAAAAGCTATACAGTTTTGCTTTCTGGATTTGTATATTAAATTCCCTAGAATTCATTTTTATGTGTATGGAGTGAGATAATCATAAAATTATACATTTTTTCTTTTTTCCATATATATTTAATATTAACTATTTTCTCAGCTGATCTTCAGTGTCTACTATCACTTCCATCATATATCAAGTTTTTATTTTTGCTGTTACTTTACTCCCTATTCTCTTTTCTAAAAATAACATCATTTAACCTTTTTATTATCCTCAGTCTGTGAATGAGGTTTCTCTTGCATTCCTAGTTACGTGAAACCAAAGATCTTGATTGCTAGTTGTGGCAAATCTGATCCTTGAATTCAGTCTACATTAGACCTCCAGATAACATATGATACTGATTCTTCCCTGCTCCATCAGTGTTAGATGTGTATTTAAATTCACTTTTCTCTTATCTCATGGAATACATAGTATGCTGCATCATGCAGCTAGTTCTGAAGTTATCCTCAATAGCCTTTTTTGGGTGAATATTTACTGATCAGACCATGAGCTATTTTTCAAAGCACACGGGAATTTATTTATCTCATATCAAATTATCTTTTTCTGACTCACATTTTATTTAAAAGTCTCATCTCTGCACAACTTACTACATATTGGGAATCTAATAAACATTTTGCTAAATGACTTGTGAGTTAATGAAAGAAATCTCAAAATGACAGCGACTGCTGTTGTCTTTTTACGATATTAGCTTATTCAAAATAAAACTTACATTTCTAAATCTCTGTGCCTCAGACTATGGAGTATTTATTTCCACATGTATTTTGTTTTGAAAGGGGTTTTATGGATAAGTTTTGTCTCCACAAAATGATATATATGTCAAATGGAATTTTTCATTATGTTTGCTGTCATCTCATCCAAGAATCTAAGAATAGTATATTAATAGATGCTATAGATTTACCTAGTGTTCCCCTTGGGGTGATTTGATTTTAACAGAAGGATATGGCATATATAAACTATAGTAGAAATTTCCCTGGAGAGACTTTAGAACTGCCCTTTCATGAAAATGATTTAAAATTCCATATTATGCTTTTACTGGTGCAGCTCCTTGTAATTCCAAAATAATGTTAATGTATGTTTGTAGGCTTAATACTGGTTATGACAGAAGAAATATGTGAATGAAGGTAATTCATTTACAATTATAAGAGATTTTACCAATAAAATTCAATGTTCCAAAACTGTTTGTATCAATGGTAGCAGCATTGGGACAATTGGGCAGCCATTTGAGGTGACTATTTTGAACAAATCCACAGTATTTGGATGACAAATTCTTGTACAATTTTTAAAGTTCAACTTACATTAATTTATAGTTACAGCTTATATATCTCTTTCTTTGTCTAAGAATTTTACCATATCTTTACATCCAAGATGATATTGTTATGATTTGGACCCATCTTCCATTACCCCTCAAGTTCACCAGTACGCAAAAGACAGCTGCCACTCTGAGTTAAATATATTTTGTATCTTTCCAAAAGGGAATTCTGGAAAAGCACATTCAATACAAGGTCAGCAAAACACTTCTGAGGTTCACAGTTCATTGGGGAAATCAGCAGAAGGGCTGGTTGCAGCTGGAACATATGCTAATCACCTTGGCATCGGTTGCAATTTCCACCACAAGGCATCTCAGGATTGCCATTATTAAAAATACATCAGCCTCAAGTAGTCACCTTTTAGTTCTTACATTCAAAAGGCCATGCCAGCAACTTAGAGGAGTTTAATGTCAAGGGTAATGAATAGGTCAACTGGGAAGGTGCACTTTATGAGGGTCTTGCATCCAGTGTAGACAATAAGGTACAGCCTACTTTGGTTTTATTACTCATATTTATCAGAAGTCCCATATCCCTTACACAAATATAGCACAAACTCATTTTATCATGCTGTTTAACTATAAATTCCCAGCGAATTATGTTATCTGCTGCAGCCAGTATCTTGAATACAAATCACTCATGATATTTATTTAGTTATTTTTCTGAATCTGTATGTTATGATATGCCCACAATGACTACCATATAAATGAATTTATAATTCTTTATAATTCTTAAATATAAACATTATAGTAACCTTTCTACCTTCATGTCTTGCAAATGTTAGCCACATGTGTAAGAGACAAAGACTAAGAAGCTATACCTTTTTCTTTTTAATTATAAGATGGCTTCAGAGAAACGGTTGTCAAATAGAGAAACATGGGTTCTTTATGTTAAATAATTCATGCTCTCCCTCATTTCTATCATCTGCATTGGCTACACCTTTGTTAATGGGAAGACATTTTCCCAGTAAAATTAAAAGTTTTAAATTTCTAATAAGATTGATGATTTTCCTGCAGAATAAGGCCACAGAGTGAGTACTAAATGTTCTGGTAAATTATCTACAAAGTATTCGTGATATGATACTGTACTTTTTATTTTACTTTTTATATTGACACAATGTAGAACCCGCCCAATCAGGGCTTAGAATGTATCCCAATTTTTATGTGAAAATAGTTACCAAACACAATTAGAGAATAGAGAGTGGTTAGAAAGCACTGTGCCTAACTAGCATCAATTCAGTATTTGATTAATAAATGGAAAAGGAACACGATCTTCCCAATATTCCTGGCTGCCAAAGCATGTGCAGACAGGGTAAACTTTCCTTGAAGGCACGTGCTGACATTAGCAGCAAAGCCACTGATAAATTACAGGTTCTTACTTTGAGAGGGACAGAGCCTCATCTTTTTCCTGAAAGTTTTCTTCTGCTCTTGGCAAACCTTCAGTTTTTAAGGGCAGTACAAGTAATACTTAAAATAAAAACATTCAGAATAATTTGGTGAGATTTAGTTTTTCATTTTTACCACCTGACAAAATTTGCCACAAATGGAGAGTCTTGGCTTGGATGTTGAATATTGCTCTGATGTCCTGGGATGTGTGCCCAGCAGGTCTGAGGGTCCAAACAGTGCATGCAGTGCCTGAGGGAGGACTAGGCAATGAGTGACCCCTCAGAGGTTGTAAACTAAGCACTGAAGGTCTTTTAGTGATAAACGGACCAAACGGATCACTGCTCCTCACATCCATTGCAGGAAAAAAAATTTGCATGGAATTACACTTCCGCAAAATTACTGTTGCCTGTAATTGTACTTTGATGATGTTTATCCCCATTTCAACAGTATATTTAAATTTTCCTCTAAATTTACCTGTATAGACATGCCTAAGATCAAAAGGACACTGTGATTTAGTACTCCAGGATCCGCTCCTTAGAAATGGCTCTTGCCAGCAGTTATGTCAATTATGTCAAAGAGATTAAACTTGAAACTACAGGAGTTCCAGAGAACCGTGTTGCCTTTCAGGTGAGTGCAGATGGGGGGCATATTCATGTTCAAGGATAAAGAGGATTTTCTAGGATATTTTTGGCCAGAAAAAAAAAGACTCTAGATAGGAAGTTCAGGGTCTTCATTCTGGGAAACTTTTTTTTTTTTTTTTTTTAACATATGGTGTTTCTTATGGCATTATGTTTTTCTGTAGTGTAAGCTTTTTCACTGAACATTATAGGTATTTTCTAGCAGAATAGGAGGATAGTTAGGTTACTGAGTTCAACACAACTACATCTCAAAAAGAACATGCCATCTGTGCAAACTAAATAGAGGACATCGTTGTAAATTGGATTTTTCATCTCTTAAATCATGTGGATTTATGTATGTGTGTATTGAGGTATGTGTGCGTACAATTTAAAATGCAATATATTTTAAAAATAATATACATATTTCTACATAGGTTTTCAAGATGTATTTAAATCTCATTTGAAATAAATTTAAGTATGCAATGCAATACTTATGATGCAAGTAACATTATTGTAAACCAATCTTTCTGATCCTCAATTTGAGAAAAAGAGAGGGAAAAAAGAAAAAATCGCTAGATGAAGAGTCAAGACTTCTGCAAGATTTCAGTTTATGCCTCTGGGTTTCGGTTTTCTCATCTGATATTGGTACTGTTAGATGTCATTTAGGGGCCTTCTAACTAAACATTTTATATTGATTAATGAAATGTTATCTATAAATATTTAACACAAACCATGATACATGGGAAGGGTTCAATGAATGTTTGCTCCTCCCATTCCTTTGTTATGTTTAGATCAGACTCTACTGTGAACTTCCCTGACAACTCACATTCGTATGCTTTGCCAAGTTTTGTTTTATTCCTATTATAGGTAGTGGGTTTTACATATAATAATTTGTAGGTTTTTTTTGGGAGGGTGCAAATGTGTGTTCAGACACTGCTTCTCTCCAGAATTTTCAAAAAATATATGTATATGTACATAAACATATGAGACAATGATTATCATATACATGAGATAATCATCATATATAAATATGAGAATAGGAGATAATGATATATCTCTGGAGATACATATTTAAATGCTGGAGATAATGAGACACATTATGACATAATATGTCATTATCTGCAGAATTTAAAGATGTTGCTACTGACAATGTTAATGAGTCTATTTGACCAATGGAAGAAAAAGTTCCACACATAATTTAAATGATAAATGCTGTTGATTAGAACAAAATCCACTGTGCAACATTGTTTTGAGAATGTGTAGATCTTTTCAAAAAATTTCCAGAAAACCCACATTTTATTACTGTTCCCCAAGCAGGTCTCAATTACAGGGTTCTCAAATTTATTTTGATGTTTCATTGACATAAAAGCATGTAATAGAAGAAACTTAGCCTTTCACGTCTGAGTTGTAATTGCACTGTACCTGTGTTTATCCTCTACATCAAAGATCTTATCACCAAATATTGTAATTTTCTATTTAGTCCGTGATCCCCTTCAGTGAGCTGTAACCTACTTCCAGGCATTCTTACCTACATTTTACCTATCATTGTATTCCCAACACCAGACACTGTATTTGATGCATAGTAAATAATAAATGTTATTAGTAAATAATCAATTTATGAGAAAAAAATTTTCCTGACAACAAATGTAATCCTGTTTTCAGAAGACATCTAAATCCATCTAGTGCTAACAGCAAGTAATAGTTTCCTTGAACCCTAATTGAAGAGAATAGAATGCTTCTTGCTTTATACGCTCAATATTATTTTAAATACAATTATTATAAAGGAAGAAGCAAGCAAACTTAATGATTAACCCTGACCTAATGCAATGAGACACATACAGCTCATGGTACAAGAGGCAGATGTCTAAAGGGAGATGTGTGATTTAGTGACTTGATTGAAAATCTAGTCAGTAAAAGAGTGGAGTTATCTAGTCTGGGGAACACAAGGCGTGGACAATAGAAGCCTCATCTCACCATGTAACCATTGATTTCCATTTGAAAATGTTTCATTACTCAGAACAAAACATCTGTGATATCATCATTGATTTTTAATATCAATATTAAAATGCTTCCCAAGTGACTGCCCAGGATAAAGGAAAGTATTAGGATGTTCTTTTTTCCAAATGGTCTCTTCTCTCTCACTTCCACTCAGCCCTCTCAGTAGAGACTGGCAGGCAAGCTTCCCGTGAAAATGGAATTCACTGCAATGGACGTGAAACAACAGAAGGATTAGAAGTAGGAAGAAGAAAAAAATTTATTCCGTCTACTTTCTACTTATAAAATATGCCAAACACAGCAAGGTGTCAATGTAATTACAGTGCAGGGAGATTTCACTACCCATCGAATCAGATAGGAATGTTGGAAATATAAAATTACTGTAGGAAGCATGTATTATTGATTTCTGTAACT
This sequence comes from Diceros bicornis minor, assembly GCF_020826845.1. Classification (NCBI taxonomy): domain Eukaryota; kingdom Metazoa; phylum Chordata; class Mammalia; order Perissodactyla; family Rhinocerotidae; genus Diceros; species Diceros bicornis. The sequence goes on from NC_080746.1 coordinate 36,674,290, forward strand.
ATTTGTTTTAGAGATTATAGAAGGAATATGTATCTCATGTGGGCAATTTGAAGAAAAATATAGCAATTTTGTAGCCTCTTAATTTTAATTTAACATTTAATTTTAATTTAATTCACATTTCATGTTTCCTTTCAACATTTTTTTTCTTTTAATGTTTTAAGAAGATCATTTGGGATGTATGCCTCTTTCCTATTTAACGTATATTGAAAGCATTTACTTTTCATATATCCTTGATTTACAATTTTAAATGCTCTGTAACATCCCAGAGTCTTTTTTTTTTTTTTTTTTTTGGTGAGGACAACTAGCCCTGAGCTAACATCCAATGCCAATCCTCCCCTTTTCTCTTGAGGAAGATTGGCCCTGGGCTGACATCCGTGCCTATCTTCCTCTACTTTATATGAGACGCCGCCACAGCATGGCTTAACAAGCAGGGCATCCTTGCGCACCCGGGATCCGAACCTGCGAACCTCGGGCTGCAGCGGAGTGTGTGCACTCAACTGCTTGCGCCACCGGGCCGGGCCCCCAAAGTCTTTTGGAAGGCACATATTTGAGAGCTCTCTCTTCTCTATAAAATGGATATTTTGTCCATCATGACTAACTTCATATTATTTGTCTTCTTTCACTTCTGAGACACTGAAAATTGATTAACGAGCTTCAAATTTATTGATAGTATTTATTACTGACCACTTTATTTGCTGATATCGCTGGTTATACCTAAGAAATTATGTAATTATATGTATTTTGGGGTCATTTTTTTCTCATTTGGTTTATGTAAACATTTTCTTTTTATTAGGTCCATGTTTATACAAACAAATATATTTGATAAAGAGAGCATATTTATTGGGAGAATTGGCTTTGAATTTAGACTTCCAGAGTTTGAGTTCTAGCTACACTGTTTAGAAAACTGCATGATTTTGAGCAAGCTTCTCAACCTTCCCAGCCTTCATTTTTCTCATCTATAAAATCTGAATAACATTAGTATTTAATTCCCTGACCTGTTGTAATAATTTAATAAAATAATATGAATAAATCTTTAAAATTCTACAGGATATTAAGCATTCAATACAACTAGTTATTATTTACAGCATTAGTACTGGTATATATGAACTCCTTGACACTCAAATCAGATGTATTTTTTTAATATTTAAATGCACAAAAATTCAAACCAGTGAAATCTGAGACACAGTTGTTATAATTGACTGGATGATATTCTCAAAATAGTGAAATATATGACAAAGCACAGACACAAATGTTTAATCCCATCCACCCGTAAAAGCTGAAAAATATCTAACAGCCCCCAGCAAAAGTCCTTACACATACTTTTAGGTAAGTTAATATTTTGCCTTATTTTTAAAATTTCTTATTGATTATTTAAATCTCTGATGTGTGCTTAATGTGGAAAAAGAAGTGGTTTGAGGTCAATTATTTTTGTCTTTGAAAATGCTAATATCATATGAATAGTGCTGTGTGGTTTTTTTTCTTATGTTAATGTAAATATTTGTAACAGAAACGATCTATGAAACACATGTCTCAGACATCTTGAATATCTTCCAATTTGTTCTTATACATACTGAATGCTTGGAGATCATTTGATGATCCATATGGTGAAGCAATTGATTCATAAAAGTATAAATTCAGTCTATCACCACCTTAAGCCTAAAGAAGGATGCATTAACAAGCAAAGATAAGGAAGAGGGGTGTCTGTACATCTGGTTAGAGGTGCTATAGGAGTTGCTGATTTCCTTAAAGTAAACATTAAAAATGCACCAATTAGCTATTTGACTTCAGGCAAAGATTGTAAATTCTTTATCGCTTTCTCCTCTGTAAAAAGAAAACAGTATTCCCAGTCATTGGGATATTGTGGTCGTCACACTGGAGGTGTAGGGATGCATGTAGAAAATAAGAAAGCACCAGAAGAATTTTTGTAGTCTTAAAAATTTCAAGTTTTAAATTGAGCATGCTTCATGCTATTTGGATGATTTCACTAAAGTAAAACTATTAAAAAAAAAGAAGAAACTTTAGAAAAAATATATATTAAAAGAACTGGCTTAAGGAACAATCGAGGAAGAAGTCTGTAACTTTTTAGGAAAATATTATTGGAAATATATATGTCAAAAGATAAATTGAAGGAACTTTACATAAGTACCAGTCAGGGCTCTGTCACCTCCTAATTGCATATCCCTGGACATAAGACTTAATCCCTCTGATCTTCAGCTATCTCTTCTGAAATATTCAGTGACTGGTCCTTTGTCTAGCAAATATTAACCTCTTTCCAGTGTATTGTTGCCCTTTCCCCAGTGAGAGTTTTGAGGGAAATAGCTTTTAATTCATGCATCAGACACATTTGGAATAAACCTTTGTACGAATCAGGAACTTTTAGAGGAACTAGAGATAAAAAAAGATAAAATAGTACCTTAAGAAAAAATCATGGTTAGGAAGATATATAAACATTTAATTACAGTACTGTATTTAAACGTTAAATGCTGTTGTGTTCAATGCATTACAATAACAGAGCATTAACAACACTACTTAGAAAAGTTGTTGAAGGGGCTTTCAGATTTGAATTTGAGCAAAAAGCCAAAATATCACCATTCTTCTTTTAATTCTCTGTTTATCACAAGAAAATAAAAACTTAGATGAAGTTGGTTTACCTTGCCGTAAACACAAATATAGAATTAAAATGCTTGAAGATTAAAGATAAAAAATTTGCAAATTTAAATCTCAAAAGATGAACTTTGTGCTCAATAGGTCTTCTTTTCTTAAGAACAAAACCATTATTTTTTTTTGGCAGTATGTCTGTTTTTATTTAAAACAAGCGGATATTCAGATGGTCATTATTATAGGTGATCAGCTATAATCACAATCACAACTTAAGGCAAAAACTTTAAAGTGAAAATAGATTGAGGTGTAATATTAGCTGCAGTAAAAGGAAAAAAGTAATTTTTGTGAAAGTATTTGCTTTTGCAATATAGATTTTTCTAGGACTTGTATACTCGCAATTCAAAACATCTGCAGGGATCTAAAATCAGAGCTCACATTGCCATTATAAAACAGGCATACTTGATTCAGTGTCAACTCTTATTAGAGAAACACTATTTTCTCAGAGACAGGGAAATATTTGCAGGGCAGTGGCTTATAAGATTTTCTTTCCTGGACCCCTGAGTAATGATATGAGCCATCCTCACTGTCTCCTAGTCCATTTTCTCATATTATTGAAAGGTAATATATAGCTGCTTCTGAGACTCTGTGATGGAAACCACTGAATACCAAATTATGTGTTTTCATCACTCTCAATTGGTAAAGAAAAATCTACTGTCGAGCATGATCCCAGGAGTGGAATGTTCCAGTTAGTCAGACAGTCTTATGCTCTACTACTTCTTTTATTTTCCAAATCAATCTTTCAGAATCCCACCGCTCCCACAGATGCCCCTAGCCTGTATTTCCAGATGCTCAATGGTTAATATTAGAAAATCAGGTTTTGCATCCTCTTATATTCTTCATTCACTGACTGAATGACCCAGGTAACTAATTTAATGGCTGTGAATTTTAGTTTCTTTATTTGAAAAATGAGGATAGAAATGATATCTGTCAAACTCATCAGATCAAGGTATAGAATATTATTGACAATGCAGAAGCCTCCCTGATACCTCCATCTAATCATTATTAATCCTGGAAATAACCAATATTCTGACCTCTATCATGATTGAGAGATTAGTTTTCCCTGATTTTAAATTCCAATCAAATGAAAGTTTACAATGGTTGACTTTTGTGGCTGGCTTCTTTGACTAAATATTATGACTGTGCTGTTCATCTACTGTTGAGTATGACAGTAATTGGTTCATTCTGATTGTTGTATACAATACAATTTTCTTTAACCCAATCTAATGTTGACAGATGTTTACAGTATTTCCAGTTTGAGACTATTATGAATAATGCCACTATGTATTCTATTTTATGTCTCTTGGTGTATTTCAGTTTCATATATACCTAGCAGAGCAATTACTGAATGACAGGGCTGGTATATGCTCAGCTTTAGTAGATACTGAAAAACAGTATTCCATAGCTGATGCACTAATTTATACTTCCACTAGCAGTGTATGAAAGGTTTAGAACTTTTTTTCACACTCTGGGGTCTATGGTCGTATCTCATATGGTTTTAATTTGCATTTCTCCAATATGCTTATTGGAGTTTTGAATATCTCTTTGAAGAAAGACTTGCTCAATTTTTTGCCAGTTTTTGAAGTTAATTAATTTCCCTATTAATTTTTATGTGTCATTTATTTATTCTACAAGTGAGTCATTTGTCTGATATATGTATTGCCATATCTTTGCCCATTATTTTACTGGCCTTTTACTCCCTTAGTGTGTTTTGATGACTATGCCCTTCATTTTATAAAGGTCAATTTATCTATATTTTCCTTTATGGTTAGTGGTTTCTGAGTCCTGTCAAAGACATACTACACCCACCCTTCTTCAAGACAAGGAAGACGTTCTCTATGATACCATCAAGAAAATGTTTTACCTTTTCCATTTACGTCCACAATCCATGTGGGATTTGTTTCTGTATGTTCTATATTATGTTTGATTTTTCCTTGTAGATACTCGTTTGAACTAATTGTGTAAGATTGGTGGTTTTCCTTCCTTAATTGTTTTCATTAGTGAGTCATCTTGTGCTAGAGTTTTATTTGAGGGAAGTTTCTTAATAATAGTCTAATTTTTAAAATAGATATGGGATTTTTCTGATTTTTTTATATATTCTTTTATCAGTCTTTGTTATATTTTTCTAGTATAATTTTGCTTCATTCAAGCTATTTTCCTTGTTGACAGGAAGTTATTCACTCTGTCCTCTTGGTTTGCTTTATACTGTCTGTGGTGATGTACTTTTTTATATTCTTTATATCAATAATTTGTGTATCCCACTTTGATTAGTTTTTCTAGAAATATATCAATTGTATTAATCTTTGAAATAAAAAAACAACTTTTAGCTTTTAATTTTCTCTATTTTATGTTAGTATTGATTTTATTCCAATTTGCTTCCTTTAATTACATATGTTATTATGTCTTTAACATTATCTTGTTGTTTTTTTTTTTTTTGCTGAGGAAGCCTTGCCCTGAGCTTACATCTGTTGCCAATTTTCTTCTTTTTTGTTGAGGAAGATTAGCCCTGAGCTAACATCTGTTGCCAATCTTCCTCTATTTTTTGTACGTGTGATGCCGCCACAGCATAGCTGACTAGTGGTGTAGGTCCACACCTGGGATCCAAACCCACGAACCAGAGCCACCGAAGCAGAGTGCATAGAAATTAACCACTAGGCAATGGGGCCAGCCTTAGCATTATCTTTTTTTTTTTTTTCTTGGTGAGGAAGAGTAGCCTTGAGCTAACATCTGATGCCAATCCTCCTCTTTTGTTGAGGAAGATCGGCCCTGGGCTAAGATCCGTGCCTATCTTCCTCTACTTTAGATGAGATGCCGCCACAGCATGGCTTGACAAGCGGTCTGTCAGTCTGCACCCCGGATCCCAACCTGCGGACTCTGGGCCACCGAAGAGGAGCACGTGAACTTAACAGCTATGCCACCAGGCTGGCCCCAGCGTTATCTTTAATGAATAAAGTTCTTTCTTTATACAAGCTTCATTGTCACAAGCTTTGAAATATATATTTTCACTTACATCCATTTTAAAACATTTTATAATTTCTCTATGATTCATTTTTTGACCCATGAGTTAGCTAAAGGTATATTACTTAATTTCCAAATGTTCTGGGATTTTCTAATTATCTTACTATTATTGATTTCCTGTTTAATTCTACTATAGTCAGATTACATATTCAGTATGAGTTTGAAACTTTGAAATTAGTTGAGCCAAATTTTGGTAATTATTCCCTGGTCACTTCAAAAAATGCGCATACTGCAGTTGTTGGATGCTATTTTCCATATGTCAATGCTATAATTGCATGATTCAAGTTTTCTTGTTCTAAAAGTTAGTTTCCTATGCTGTTACCAAGAAAAATTTGTTAAAATTTTCAAGTGGTATCTTGGATTAATTCTATTTATTCATTTAGGTTGGTTTGTTTTTACTTGATATATTTTAAGTCCATGTTACAAGATGCATGTAGATGTATGACTACTTTTAGTTTTAAATTGATCCTTTTTTATGATTATGTTTCCTCTTTATCTTCAGTAATATTTATTGCCCCAGAGTTTGTCTTCTCATTTCAATATAACCATACCAGCCTTCTCTCTTTTTTTTTTTTAATTTTATTTATTTTTTCCCCCAAAGCCCCAGCAGATAGTTGTATGTCATAGCCGCACTTCCTTCTAGTTGCTGTATGTGGGACGCGGCCTCAGCATGGCCGGAGAAGCAGTGCGTCAGTGCATGCCCGAGATCCGAACCCGGGCCACCAGCAGCAGAGTGCATGCACTTAACCGCTAAGCCACGGGTCTGGCCCCCAGCCTTCCCTTAAATGATGTTCTCATAATATATCTTTCTCAGTTCTTCTACTGTCAACTTTTTATGAACTTGTATTTGAGATGTGACTCTTGCATACAGCATATATTTGGTTTTTAAATCTGGTTTACAGCATTTGACTTGTAATGAAAGCATTTATTCTTCAAACTAAATGTAAAAATTTATGTACATTATTGGTTTTAATCTACTATTTTTCCCATTTATTTCAAAATTTGTTCCATCAATACTTCAATTTCTGATTTCCACTCCTCTAGCTGAACAATGAGGTGGAAGACACTTTTTGTATGTAAAGGTAATGCTTTTATTTGTTTCTCTGACTTTTAAAAGATATTCCCTGTGTTTTTGGTTTTCACCAGTTTTCCTATGATAACCACTTGATGTCATTTTCCTTATACATATTAATCTTGCTTGGCTTTAATAGGGCTTAAGTAACTGAGAGAAAGTGGTCATTTGCTGAAATAGGGAAGATTTGGATATTTATGGAAGAAATCAAAGCTTAATTTTGGGTATGTTGATATTGAGATTTCTATAGATTTGAACTCATGGACTGTGTAAGATCTGCTCTTATAAATCTAGAATGCAATAGGGTGGGAATGCAGATCAATACAATTACCTAAAGATATAGTGGATGAAGAAAAGAGAAGCACGGAGGCCTATACAAGGGTATGCTTTAGAGTTCAGAAAAGGGAGGTGAAGCAAAAGAAAAAACAAACAAAGAGCTGCCATTGAAATAGGTGGCAGACCACAGAGTGTTGTGTTCTGTGCGTCAAGTAAAGAGAGTTGTTGAAGAGTTAAAAATGCATAAATTGTATTTAAAGATGAGAATTGACCTTAGATATTGTGGAGGACAGTAGCAACCTAGACAAGAGTGACTTCGGCACAATGTTGGAGAAAAAAAATCTAGTTGGCCAGAGATAACGAGAGTAGGAAGTGTTGAAGTAGAGAGAGATAACATAAAGAATTGTTTCTAAAGATTTTGATGGGGATAAGGGGTTCTAATTGGGTTATTGTTGTTGGTATATATGATGCCAAGGGAGAATATTTATTTAACAGGTAATATTTACATTAAAAATTTTGTAATGGAGGGCCAGCCCTGGTGGCCTAGTGGTTAAGTTCAGCACGCTCCACTTCAGCGGCCTGGGTTCAGTTCCTGGACGCAGACCTACATGGCTCTATTAGTGGCCATGCTGTGCTGACAACCCACATACTAAAAAACAGAGGAAGACTGGCATGGATGTTAGCTCAGGGTGAATCTTCCTCAGCAAAAAAAAAAAATTGTAATGGATACCACCACATATGATTCCATCTGGACATGATCTTAAAGCCAGGGCAGGGGGAATTGGAATTCAATGTGAAGTAGAGGAATTGTTTCATATTAGATGCTGTTATAGGTTGAATTATGTCCCCCAAAAGATATATTCAAGTTCTAAGTCTCCAAAACTGTGAGATAATAAATTTGGGTTGTTTTAAGCAACCTATTTTGTGGCACTTTATTACAGCATCCCTATGAACGAATACAGAAGCCAAAACATTTCATCATTACAAAGAGGAAAGTTAAATTACCTGGATCCTGATTGGCTACTGTCATTGGTGGAATAAAAATGAGATCACTTCTAATAATTTTTGATCACTCAGCAAATTAAGAAGCAACAGAAAACAGCAAATAATAAGTAAAGGGAAGCAAGTCTGAAGTTTCGAGTTGAGAAAAGAAGGCGAGGTACAGTCAACTCAGAAAGTGCATGATTGAACGGGAAATGTGGTAAGCTTGCTGACAGCCTGAGAGCCCATATGTAGCTTGTGGCTACATATTTATGTTGAGACATGTGAGCTTGGCTTTATCTTTTGTTTTTTAGCCAAGCTCAGCTACTTTGAATCAAGGCTGAAATTTTGTTAAGGGTGACCGAGAGAGTGGGACTAGGCCACTGTGTATGTATTCCAAGAAGAGACCACAGTGTCAGACCCTAGAACCTCATCTAGTATGGAGAGTGGTGAGAATAGAAGGACAATGGGAAACATATGTGTGGTGGAGTCCATTGTTGGGTGGATTCAGGTGGATTAAAAATTGTTAGGAAGGTTATTTAGAATATGTGAGGAGGAAGTGTGAGAAATATGGTTTGGTGGGATGCTTGAAATCAGTATTAGGAGGTAGTGCAGTTAATGTCAAACTAAGGAATTGCTTCCCAGATGTTTCTATTAAGGGTGTACATACAAAATGAAAACGTATACATGGCAAGCTGAGGTCAACCCACAGGGTTCCTTTCATCCAGGGGCAGCAGGACCCTGGCTCTGGCCCTCACTTTCCCACACAGCTGCCCTTATGACAGAAGGGATTAATATCTGGGATGCACCTGTATCTTCATAACAGCACAAATACAAGCCACAGCAAAATAATGAGAAACTCTGGCTTACAGTAAGACCATGGAAGTAAGTGACCACAGTGAATTCTGTTGGCATGAGGTAAAGAAACTGAAAGGTTAGGGTGTTGGATGGATTCTCTACACGGATATTGAAATATGGGAATTAATACTCTAAATAGTGATGGCGTGAAGATGGTAAGGAAGGTGTTAATATCTTCAATTAAAAAGGGGGAGTAATCTTGGATTTGATAGATTGGAGAGTATGAGTAGTACAGCTGATGGAACATGCTTCAAAGGATCTCAGATTTTTAGAGAAGTGACAGAAAGAACAATGTGGAATTTCCAGAAGAAGCAAGAAGCACAACTACCTCAGAGTCCCTATGTTGGTTGGTGTGTGATGAAAAATTAACAGCTGCCACATGATGGGGACACAGTTAAATCAGAATCAGGAGAATATGGAAGGTTTCAGCTAGAGTAAAAATATATATGTTTTAAAATAAGCACAAGTTGAGGTTATAGAAGATTTTGCTCAACACAGAGCAAGAGTTTTCATAATGACGTGGGAGGCTTTTCCTGCTGGTGATAATTGACATATATAGAGATGTAAAGCAGATGAACTATTAGGAAAAACCTGATAATTCTAATTAATGCTACTTGCCAGGGACTAGTCTCTTGGGCAAGTTTTTGTGATGAGGTGGGTGTAATTGAGGCTGAGGGATGTTTGACCTATATACAGGCTTGCCATATTTAGCTGATAACAATACTGGACATTCAATTCCATTTGAATTTCATATAAACAACAAATTTTTTTTGTATAAGTAGATCTCCCAAATTGCCATGGGATATATTTAAACTAAACATTATTTGTTGTTTATGTGAAATTCAGTGTTAGCTGGGCATCCTGTATTTTATGTAGCAAACCTATCTATATATAGCACATTCACATACATGCCTCCTGGCTGCTGTGGGTAGTTTTGGGCCAGGGAAAAGTGATCTTAAAAACTAACAGAAGATAAGTTTGTGAGTTATTGTATGAACACAGGAAAAGTCAAATATATAATTATTTCATAAGTGACTGCTTACCATAGCTAGAAATCCAGCCTTCAAAGAAAATAGTGTTTTCAGAATGGTTCCATTGCCTTTTGTTTTTCTGAAAAAGTCTTTATTTCTCCTTTACTTTTGAAGGATAATTTTGCTGGATATAGAATGCTTGGTAGACCATTTTCTCTTTGAACACTTTAAATATTTCACTCCACTCTCAGTATCCTTACATGGGTTTTGATGCAAAGACTGCTGTAATTTTTATTCCTTGTTGTTCTATAGATAAGTTGTCCTCTTCCTCCACTTTCCTTCACCACCCCCACTTCTTTTCAAGATTTTCTCAGTGTATTTAGTGTAACGCATTTTGAATATCATATACCCATGGGTATATTTTTAAATATTTATCCTGTTGGTCTCTGTGAGCTTCCCGGATCTGTGTGTTAGTGTCTGTTATTAATGTTGGAAAATTCTTAACCATTTTTGTTTCAAATATTCTTTTCTGTTTCATTCTCTTTCTTCTCTTTCTGATATTCCAATTTTGTGTATGTTATATCTTTTGATTTTGTCCCACAGGTCTTGGATGTTCTGATTTTTTTTCATTCTTTTTTATCCTTGTATTTCACTTTGGGAAATTTCTATCGACATATCTTCAAGCTCACTGATTCCTTCCTCAGCCATGTCCAGCTGACCAGTGAGCATTCATTGTGCTCATTGTGACTTCATTTTTGTCACAGTGGTTTTTTCTTTTTTCATTTCTAGCATTTACTTTGAATTCTTTCTCAGAGTTTCTGTATCTCTGATTACATCCCACATCTGCTTTTGCATGTTGCCTACTTTTTTCACTAGACCCCTTAATGTATTAATTATAGTTATTTTAAATTCTCTGTCTTATGATTGCGACATTTCTGTCAAGTCTGATTCTGTTATTTGCTTTGTCTCTTCAGAATGTGTTTTTCCTTATCTTTAAATTTCTATTTTTTTTTCTTTTTTCTAAAAGATAGACATAATCTACCAGGTAGTAGAAACTGAGATAAAAGACCTCTAGTGTGAAAATAATTGAGATCATTTGAGGTTAATTTCTAGGAGTTGGGCTGTAGATCTAGTGTCCTTGTTTTTGCCTCTCCTCTTGTCTTTGTGCTTCTCTAAGAACTCTTCTTTAAATAGAGAGCATGCCTGAGAGCTCTTTCAGCTGTAACCCACTGTTATTATACTGGAGCCCTGTTGATAGGTAGTAAGGTGTGGGAGAGGGGAAGGTTTTGTAATCATATGATTAAATTGAATTCTTTTGGTGGGTCTTTGTCCTTGGGCTACAGTGATCCCTTCACAACTGTTTTTTATCTTCCTCCCTTTCCTCTTTTACAAGAGACAGAAAGATCTGATATAGCTGTAATTGGATGAATGCCCTTCCCTCCAGGTGCGATAAGGCTCTCCTAAAGGCTTGTAACCTAGAGAGTAAGCCTTTATAATGGAGAATCCTCTTGAGGTATTTCAAAATGGTTACCTTTCCTCTCATCCTGAGGGGATCTCTTCTTGACTCGTCACTGTGACAACTTGGTGGGATTCCTAGAGGTAAAATCCATGAAAGTATGCCTCTCCCACAAGACTGCAGGCCCTCTGGAGTTTCTCACTCTCATGCTAGTCCATACTCAGCCTCCAGTAATTCAAGTGTTCCTACCAATTAATGGCTCCAGTGGCTTTTGCTTCAGGTAAGTAGACCTCGACTACGCTTCCTGGTTTGCACCTATCTCTCCAAACTTTGGGGTGACTGTTTGCCCTGCAAACTCATTTCTCTGGTGAGTTCAAGAAAAGTTTGATTTTTATTTTGTCCATCTTTTTTCTTATTGTAAGGATGGAAACGATGACTACCAAACTCTTTACATATTAGAGTTGAAATTACCTTTTGAAACTGAGTATGATTATTGCCTAGTCATAACTTCAGACATGGGGTATTTTGGCTATTTTAACTTTCTTGTAAATAGTAGAAGGAAGCAAATACTTTCAAATATGTTGCTGATTGTTCTTATATGTGCGTTAAATAATAGAAATGACTAAATCCTTCAATAGATTAATGGAGGTTTTCTCTGGGAGGTCAAATTTTATTTTATTTTTTAATAATTGCTGTATTTTATATATTATCTACAATGATTAGATGTTTTTGTAATAGAAAATACTATTTGTAAAATAAGGATACAAACTTTTCAGAAAGGGTGAATTTTGCTGTGGTAAGCACAGAATGCCAAGCTAAACAGAAAACTAGGAAACTTGTAGGTTCTCAATAACATCTTTCAGAATGTCTATGATATGATACAATACTGAAGTTTAAAACAATATCATAATGTAAACTTGAAGTACTGAAAGTTTGTCTTAGGACTAAGTCCTTGTGGCATTTGTGTGTGTGCATTATAGGCACTCGTATGCACTTTGTGTTTGACTCTTTAGAAGTAGCCTCTTGTCATCTGGATTCAGTTATCTGAAGTGAGAGAAGCCATATTCACAGGTTCTGTAAAAGCTGTGTGATCAAGTTCCCTGGAGACAGCTGGATATAGTAGAAGGAACATGAGTTTTGATATAGGCTGACCCAGGTTTGCATCCCAACTATGCTATTAGTTAACTAAGTTAAAAAGTCACCTCTCTAGATCCATTTTTCCTTCTTCCAAGTTGGGATGATGATGATGTTTCCTTCCTTTCATCATATCTCCATCCTTTACTACTTTCATACCATTTGTCTTTTGTGTTGCAACAATTACATTCTAAAAATAAAACCCTACTGATTCAAAATCTCCAAATTCAACTGCCAGATATACAAAGCATTTCACAGTATAACTCTTTCTATCTCTGCAGTTTTTCTATTTCTCCTTCTTCATTCTTAATACCCTAAATATTCAGATGTCTTTTATGGTCATAAAGTTTCCCTGTATATATGCACCTATAGATTTTCCCATCAGAATTCTACCAACCTTTTAGATCTAATCCATGTCTAACATCATTAAGAATCACTTTCAGATCACTGTTTATCATACTCTTATTGTTATTTTTTAGATCAGATATTATGTTTGGACACCATTATTAAATGTCTGCATCAGTGAATGGTTTGTGAAACTCTGGAATTCAGAAATTAAACACACACACATACACATTCATATATGTGTCACTTATAATACTTAGTCTATTGTTTTGTCCGTAGTAAATATTCATATAGTCTGTCTGGGCTAAATTTTGCATTGACCCAAATGTTGCCCATAAAGTACATTAGATTATTCCCAGACAAACATGATCTCAGCCCACAGCAAATCTCCCTAAACTCTGATTGGGGACTGCTTGCTTCACCATTGGAAGACAGAAAAAAATAACTTTATGCATTTGGTCAAGTCAGAGAGATTTTGGCCCAGGCAGTCCATGTTTTCTGTTCTCCAATATTGTGACAGCCTAAACCGTGTCCAGGGATTTTTAGTTGGAAATCTCCAAAATAATACTACACTACTCCAGGCTTTCATGGAATGGGAAAAATTGGTGTTACACTAAGCAATTATGCAAGTCATGGAGGTCCTTTATTATGGCATAACTGGTCCTTCCATATCCTGAGCTATTTTAACTGACTTTGGGGCTTAAAATATTAATTTAATATATTTTCTGTGTTTAACTGCCATTTCTTCTGAAAGTAATAACAACTTATAATATTCACATACGTATGTTAAATCTTGCTTTAAAATATAATGAAGTGTATAACATTCAGCAGGGCCAAAATCCTTTGACTGAAGCTAGAATTCAGAAGAATCAATATTATATATTTGAACTCTCCCCTTATGTTTCCCAGATCAGAAACAAAATTTTTCTATGTGCATTTACATAAACAAGAATTCACATATTTTCTCTGTTGCTTTCACTTCCATCAACTTTTTTTTTTATCATGAAGACATACAAATAATTTTATCTATCTCCTTTTCAGTGACTCAAATACAGACCCTTTGTTAAAAGAAAGATAACGCATTTTCTTTTGACATTCAAACCATATCACTGTTCATATGCATTCTTTCCCCAAATCACCAAAAGACCATTCAGCTCTCCTATCTTTACTTTTACCTCCAGGACCTGTAGCATATATATGACTTGACACTAGCATTACTTTATAGGTCTTCCTGAACAATCAACTATGAATAACAAACCAGTCACTGGATTTCTCTATTTGGTATTAATCTTTGCTTCAAGCTTTTACTACATTTACCCCAAGAAAATATGAGCTACATTTTCAAGAAAACTTAAAATTAGTTAATACCTTGTCATAGAAGAGTAGATAACTTTAGGAGTAATAGTTTACATTATAGATTATGAGATTTATTTATGACTTCTCCAAAATGAAAAGAAGAAAAGGAAATGTGCATTGTTGAAATGTCAGCCTTTTGAGAGGATGTGAACAGGGCACATCAGCCTGGTAAGGAGAAAAAGAGAGAGGTAAAACCAATGTATACCCAGAGCAAAAATTGGGCTGTGGAAGGGCCGGGATTAGTCACAGCCTGTGAGGTATCACCTAGATTCAAAGTTATTTTTCAATATAAAATTGCTATATGTTAAATATATTTCCATTTTAAACTATTTAAAGCTTCCCTTTTATAAATCATGACATAGTTATATATCCACAATAATCTATAATATAGCTTGAAAGAGAGCACCTAAAAGAGAAAAAAAATAATACTGATTAACATGATAGTAAAATATTAATACTAGTCAATGTTTGTACTTAGTAAGAACATTCCCATAAATTATATGATTTAATCATTGTGTCTTACTTCAAGTATATTCACATAATTTGTATTCTTGTAAAATAATCAAGGATAGAAAAATGTCCCTTTGAAGTATGTGCCTGCTTATCTCAGCCTCTCAACTCTCTATCAAGGGTAGTACAAAAAATAAAAATGAATGCCTTGAACTAGGGAAGCCTCAAGGGTGTGTCCAGGGCTGCATGGCCTCCTGGATTGGGCACTCTCAAAGGCAGATGGGAGCTGAGGGACTCATGATACAGAGGAAGCTTTGCCTTTCCTAGAGAATTCAGGGAAGTGAAGAATGCCAGAGGGCATTCAGTGGTGGAGTCCTGTGAATCTCCAAAAGGGAGGGACAATTTATTCCATGGGTATCTGGAAGAATCTGCCTGAACTGACAGATCTGTGGGAAGCCACAATGGTAGCTGGTTGCTTCCTCTTCCTGTGTTTGGGGGAGAGGTGACACATGCACTTGAGGAGATCAGGGAGCACAAAAGCTCTCTATACCTTTAGGAGAGGAATAAAGTTTTGCCAATTCATTTACCACTGGCTCTCTTTGGTAGTATATTGCTTACATTATTTTTCCCCTGCTTGACAAACCCTAAAGGACTGATGTGTACAGATATTAATGGATTTAAAGCCATCATAACTAAATACGCATGTTATTGTACAAAAGGTGAGCTCTCTGCCTGATGCGCATAAAAAGCCAATAATTACGCCACTAGCTTTTAAGAAAAGAAAAGGCTTTATTGTGAGGTTTACCAGCAAGGAGACAGGAGGCAAGGCTCTCAAATCTGTCTCTCTGATTCAGGGTTTGGGGTGAAATTTAAGAAGTTACAGAGAACAGGCTGGTATGTGGAAACACGGGTGGGGCATGTTTCAATTTAAGGGCTTTAAACATTTATGGTAAGGTGTGGAAGGGACTTTACCACATTATCTTCCTAGACAATGGATCCCTTGCTTCAATAAGGGTCTGACTTTCAAGTTCCTTTAGTGTCCTGGTCCTTTGGTTCCATGGCAGGGAGAATCTTTGGTTCTTGGTGTTATTTCTGGACAAGATTTTCTCCTCTGTGCATGCTCTGGCTATGTGACTTGCAATTTTTTGGCTCACTGCATCTGAAAAACAACTCTTAATCACTTTGTTAATAATATGAGATCAGTTCAAACTGGTCCTAGGGGGCCTGTGGTTACCCACACAAAACAGATATACACATATACATATGCACACATACAACTCAGTAACCTAAGGGAAGAGGTCCAAGTTATATATCACAAAGAGATGTCTAGTAAAGAAGAACTGCTAAGATTGTCGAAAGAGAAAAATCAATAAAAACTAAAGAGAAGAATGCTAAAATTGTTGAAAGAGAAAAATCAATTAAAAAACTAAACCAGAATAATTTCTGGGAATAAAAGATATGAAATTTGAATTAAAAAAAAAAGTGGGAAAAACCAGACTAAAGGATTGACCCTCCTGAGAACATAATTGATGGTTTCAAACATACAATAAAAAATTCAGATACTAGAACAATGAGATAGAAATCATAAAGGAAAAGATGAGAGAGTTGGAAGAAAGATCCAAAGACATAATATGAACAATAGACATTCCAAAGAGAGGAGAAATATGAGGACAACTAATTAAACAAATACTATGAGAATATTTTCTTTATCTGAGAAAAAGACCTGAGTTTGTGGATTAAAAGGGTTTGATCAAGCTAAGACAAGATTACTATTTTTTTTTTTTTTTTTGTGAGGAAGACCAGCCCTGAGCTAACATCTGTGCTAATCCTCCTCTTTTTGCTGAGGAAGACTGGCTCTGAGCTAACATCTATTACCAATCCTCTTCCTTTTTTTTTTTTTTTCTCCCCAAAGCCCCAGTAGATAGTTGTATGTCATAGTTGCACATTCTTCTAGTTGCTGTATGTGGGATGTGGGACATGGCCTCAGCATGGCCAGAGAAGCAGTGCGTCGGTGCACGCCTGGGGTTCCGAACCCGGACCGCCAATAGCAGAGTGCGTGCACTTAACCGCTAAGCCACGGGCCCGGCCCAAGATTACTATTTTTTAAAAAGTTTCAGTCCTAGAATATTCTGGTGAAATCCTTGAACTCCAGAGATAATATAAAATATTACAAGTTTCCAAATGGATGAAAAGGCTACTTACAAAGGACAGATAGTCGTACAAACATCTGACTTCTCACCTGAAATCTTGCACGCTAAAATCACTAGAAAGCTATTTGCATGCGAATGAAAGGAACAAAATCCATTAATTTTATTTATCCATTCATGAATCATGGCAAATGAGTACATTTTATAAAACATAAGAATTTAGATAAAATTATTCAAAAGAGTGTAAGGAACTTTCTCATTATATGAATATTTATTATTTAATTCCCTTAAGTTTTAGAGTTGAGTAGAAAAGTAGAAGTCATAACATGAAAGTATTCAGTAGGTAAACTATCAACAAACTTAATCACATCATTTTGCAAGCAATTTGAATAAAAGCTATTTTGCAAAATATAACACAATTTTAATTTGTGTTATATTTATATACATTTATAATAACATGGTTCTTCATATATTCCTAAAGAAGGTATACAGCAGTTTGTCATTGATTTCTTCAAGTAGAAGCAAGCCAAGAGTAATTGTTAAAAGATAATTTAAAATTTTAAAGGGCTGGCCCCGTGGCGTAGTGGTTAAGTACGCGCGCTTTGCTGCTGGTGGGCCGGGGTTCAGATCCCAGGTGCGCACCGCTGCACCGCTTGTCAGGCCATGCTGTGACAGCATCCCATATAAAGTGGAGGAAGATGGGCATGGATGTTAGCCCAGGGCCAGTCTTCCTCAAAAAAAAAAAAAAAAAGAGTAGGAGGATTGGCATGGATGTTAGCTCAGGGCTGATCTTCCTCACAAAAAACAAAAGAAAGAAAAAAATTTTAAATGTATGAAATATTTAAAGCATACCACATATATACCCAATGACAAACCTAGAGGATGAAACATTATTTATAAGTGGAAATGTTTTCTCTGTGGTGGCATTTTCCCTCTCCTACCCAGAGAAATGGCATAGCTGAAGGTAGTTTTAATCAATATGTGTCTGTGTTTTTTTAATACTATGTGGTTATGTATCTGAGAATAATATTTTGAAACTTTATACAAATGGTAACATGATATATGCATAGGTGTTTAACATTTCTTGGTATTATAAACACTTCTGCTGGGAATATTTTAGACATACCTTCTTTCGCACATGTGAGACATTTTCTAGGCTCAACAACTTGGAGGGAAATTACTAGTTGCAGGGTATTAACATCTTCAACTTTTCTAAATATTGCCAAATTGTTTTTGTGGCTTCTGTTTTTCCTAATAGTTTATATATTTAAAGCCTTGTTGTTCATACTTTCTGTGTATATTTGGGAAAGGTCCAATTTCCAGTTTATGTTCAAATATTTTTATTTGAGGACGAATACTTTTTAATGTTGATATAGTTAAACTTATCCAATTTTTGTATGTCTGAAATGATAGTGTATGACTGTACAATTTTTAAAAAAATTTTTCTTCTCAGAACTTTGAAGATAATGTTTTATTATTTTCTGGCTTTTCTTGGTACTATTGTAAAGTATATGTTCAGTCTTAATATTGTATCATTGTAAGCAGCCTCTTTTTCTTTTGGTTACATTTAATAGTTGATCTTTAAATTTTTGTGGTCTGCCATGATGATGCTTACTCATGGACTTTTTATTTATACCTGAGTTCTACCAAACCACAAAAACTTCAAGTTAATTGAGGTGGGAGTAGCTTGAGGTTTCCTGGGTCGTGTAAGCAGTATCTATCTAACTCCAAATAGTCTGATGGAATACCTACACTTAGCAATTCTTAGAAGATACATCTTAGCACCAAGAACCAAGGTGCATAACCTAAGTTTCTAACTTGCCTTTTTTTTCCTTTGGGACTCATTTATTTTGGTCTACCCTTGTAATGGTGGTGAACATATTTGTGGTTCCTAGCTTTATATTGGAGTCCCAATTCCTTCTTATCTTTTGTGAACTTTTTTCACTCTTTTGACTTTTGTGGCTGCTAAAAAACATCTCTATATATTACAGAACTTTATAAATTCCCCAAGCACTGCTAGTGTAATATCCTATTATTATCTTCCTTCATCAATTTTTGTCTCTAGGGATTGTTTCTTTCTTTCTTTTGACCAAAATTATCGTGTTAGAAAGAGAGTTTGTTAGATTTTATTAGGCATTTCTATGTCTAATAAATTAGGATGATTCATAGTATTACATTTCGCTGGACATAGAAGAATCTGTGCACTGTATTAATAATTTACATCTATGTACTTGTAATTTTATTATCATAATTGTGGATTCATATGCAATTGTAAGAAATAATATGAAGAGATTCTGAAAAATCTTATTCACTTTTTACAAATGGTAACAATTTAAAAAACTATCATGTAGTATCACAACCAGGATATTGACATTCTTACATGCCATCAATAATGTTCCAGTTTCCCCAGTTTTGCTTGTACACACGTAAATTTTTGTGTGTTTAATTCTATATAATTTTATCACCTGTGTAGGTTTGTGTGTTCACTCTCATAGTCAAGACATAGAACAATTCCATCACTACAAACATCCCTGATGGTGCCCTTTTAGGACCACACTCACCTCTCCTACCTCTTCCTCTTCCTCTCCTACACCCCTCTCTCACACCTGGCAACTACTTATCTGTCCTCCATTTCTAAATGTAGCTTGTCTTTTCATCTTCCTCACTTGGCCTTACACGGAGTGACGGTTCTTTTAATTTTTTAAAAAAACTTTGTTTAGGTCCAGTTCATCAATTATTCCTTTTATGGATTGTGTTTTGGTGTGAAGTCTAAGAATTCTTTCCTATTTTCAAATAGATCCAAAAGAACTTTTCTTATTTTATTCTAAAAATTTTATACTTTTATGTTTTATATTTAATCTAAGATCCATTTGAGTTAATTTTTTGCATAAAGTGTGAGGTTTAGATCAAGGCTTAATTTTGCCCATGCGTTTCCAATTGTTCCAGCACCATTTGTTGAAAGACTATCATTTCCCCACTGAGTTGCTTTTCCAACTTTGTAAAAATATCATTTGAACATATTTGTGTGGGTCTATTTCTGGATTCTCTATTCTGTTCCATTGAATTATGGGTCTGTACCTCCACCAAAGCCACACCTTCTTCATTACTGTGGGTATTTAATAAGCTGGAACAATGCGTAGAAGGATTCCTTCCACTTTATTCTTTGTCAAGGTTTTTTTTTAAATTTATTATTTTATTTACTCTAGGTCCTATGCCATTCCATATAAATTTAAAATAAGCTTGTCTATGTCCACGAAAATCTTGCTGGGATTGTAATAGAAATCATTAGACATATAGATCAATTTGGGGGAGAGTTAACATTTTTACTATAGTCAGTTTTCCAATCAATGAACACAGCATATCTATTCTTTTATTTTGGTGTTTAATTTCTTTTATTAGCATTTTATAAAATTCAGCATACAGGCCTTCTATATGTTTTAATAAGTATATGCCTTATATACTTTGTTAAATATTTCTTTTTTCTTGGAGTGATTTTAAGATTTGGTTCATCAATTTGCATTGTAAACAATAATTTTTATGGGTTGATCACATATCCTGTGGCATTGCTGAACTCTTATTATCTCTAAGAGGCTTTTTTCCCTAATCTAGATTCCTATGGACTTCGTTCATAAGTTATTATGACATATACATATAGGAACAATTTTATTACCAATATGTATGCCTTTTCCTCATCTTATTGTAATAGCTAGAATTTCCAGTATTATGTTGAATGTGAATGGACATCTTGACTTTGTTTCTGATCTTGGGGGAAGCAATCAGTCTTTAACCATTCACAGAGTAGTGTTAGCTGTAGGATTTTTTTGAAGATGCTTATTATCAAGGTCAGATAATTCCCCTCTATTCTGACTTTGCCCAGAGTTTTACCATTCACAGATGTTGAATTTCGTCAAAAGCTTTTTCTGCATCAATCAATATGATAATGTGATTTTTCCTGTTTAATCTGTTAAGATAGTGGATTGCATTAATTGATATTCAAATATTGATCCAACCTTGCATCTCTGTCATAAAGCTCCCTTGGTCATGGTGTATAATTTTTTATACACTGTTGAATTTTGCTTCCTAATATTGATTTTTGTGTATAAGGAATATTTTTGTAAATTCATGAAATTTGTTCATCTGTATTTTTTTTTTTTTTACTGTCTGATTTTGGTATCAGGGTAATTATGTTTTCACAAAATTTGTCAGAATGTTTTCTTTTTTTTCTATTCTCTGGAGCAGAGTTTGTAAAATTAAAATTCACTCTTCTTAGAATGTTTGGTAGAGTTCTCCAGTAAAACCATCTGGGCCTGGAAATTTCTTTTTCAGGAGTGTCTTAATTGCAAATTCAATCACTCTATTTGCTATTAGATGATTCTGATTATCTATTTCATCTTGGTTCAGTTTTAGTAGTGCATTGTTTAAAAAGAAGTTGGCTTCTTTCTTCTAAGTTGTTGAATTTAGAAATGTCAAGGTGTTTATAGTATTCATTTATTATCTTTTTAGTGGCTGCAGGATCAGTAGTCATATCCTACATTTCATTTCTGATATTCTTTCTTTAATTTTTGTCAGTCTTGCAGAGGTTTATTAATTTTATTTTTTTTAATAACTAGCTTTTTGTTTTCTTGACTTTTTTTTCTATTTTCCTATTTTCAATAGCATTGTTTTATACTATTATCTTCATTATTGCCTTTCTTCTGCTTACTTCAGGTTTATTTTACTCTCTTTATTCTAATTTTGAGGTGTAAACTTAGGTTATTAATTTGAGAACTTTCCTCATTTCTAATGCTAATGATTTGTAGTTTCATTTAATTCTAAGATAAAATTTCTGTGATTTTAATTATTTTAAATTCATTGAGTTTCATTTTGGGCTCAGAATCCTTGAGGATTGTTTCATACATCTTGAAAAAAAGTGTTTATTTAGCTATTGCTAGGTTGAGAGTTCTACACATGTCAATTAGATCTTGTTTGCATTTTGAGATCTATATCTTGGCTTACTTTTGCCTAGTAGTTCTATTAGTTGTTGATAGGAGGGCATTGAAGTCCCCAACTAAAATAGTGATTTTGTCCATTTCTCTTTTGAGCTCTGTAAGTCTTTGCTTCATGTATTTTGAGTTTTTGTTTGGTACACTCACATTTAAGATATTAGGTCTTCCCGGTAGATTGACTTTTTAAAAAATCATTGTGTTATTTCACTCTTTGTTGTAATTTTCTTTGCCCTGATGTCTATGTGTTTTTAGATATTAATATAGAAACTCCTGACTTTTTTGATTAATGTTGTATGGTATGTGTTTTTTTTCATCCTTTCAACCTATTTATGTGATTGTATTTGAAGTGAATCTTGTAAACAGCGTAGTAGATCACATTTTTCTTTTTGCTAAAGAAGATCCACCCTGATCTAACATCCATTGCCAATCCTCCTCTTTTTTTATTTTTTTTTTTTTTACTTGAGGAAGATTACTCCTGAGCTAACATCTGTGCCAATCTTCCTCTAGTTTGTATGTGGGCCACCAAAACGGCATGGCTGATGAGTGGTGCATGTCTGTGCCCAGGACCCAATCCCGCGAACCTGGAGCACCAAAGTGGAGCACACCGAACTTAACCACTACGCCATGGGACTGGCCCTGGTCACATTTTTTTTTTTAACCCGCTCTGCCTATCTCTGTCTTTTGATTGGTGTATTTAGACAATTTACACTTATGGTATTTATTGATATGTTAGGAGTTATGTATACTATTTTATTATTTGTTTTCTATCTGTTTTCTCTGGTTCTTCCTCTACTTCTCTTTTATTGTCTTCTCTTGGTTGCTTTAAATTTTATTATTTCGTCATTTTTGTCACTTGATACAGTTTTTATAGTAGTTGCAGTGGATTTTGCAAAATTTATATGACTCATCATCCTTAGTTGGTATCACAATT
This sequence comes from Diceros bicornis minor, assembly GCF_020826845.1. Lineage (NCBI taxonomy): Eukaryota > Metazoa > Chordata > Mammalia > Perissodactyla > Rhinocerotidae > Diceros > Diceros bicornis. Next base: position 36,696,928 of record NC_080746.1, read on the forward strand.
TACTACCTTGAGTGAAATGCGAAAAACTCACTTCCATTTAGGTTACTTTACCTTCTTTATTGCTGAATATCACTGTCTTGAGTATCATACTATGTTATAATTTATGTTTCAATAATCAAATATGATTTATAAAACTCATGAAAAGAAAGATGTTTATTGAACATAGCCACATTTCTGCTTTTTCCCATTTTATTCTTCCTTTCTGATGCTCTGTTTACTTTTTTTTAACTTCTTAGCAATTTTTGTTGTTGCTCTTTTCACAAATTACAAAGAATTACTCTTGGTGTTGTGTATACTTTGGCTTTTGACAAATGTATAAAGACAAGAATTTATCATTGAATGATGGATAGTTTCAGTAACCTAAATAGTTTCAATGCCCTAAAAAATCCTGAATTCTGTCTGTCTATCACTCCATCCCCTAACCTCTGGCAACAACAAATCATTTTATCATCTCCGTAGTTTTGCCTTTTCCAGAATGTCATATTGTTGAAATCATACGTGTGCAATCTTTCCAGATTGGCTTCTTTCACTTAGTAATAAGCATTTATGGTTCCTCAATGTCTTTTCAGGGCTTGATGTCTCATTTCTTTTTAGCACTGAATAATATTCCATTGTCTGAATGTACCACAGTTTACCCCTTTACTTATTGAAGGGCATTTTGGTTGCTTCCAAGTTTTGGTAATTATGAATAAAGCTTTTATGAACACCCATGTACATGTTTTTGAGTCGACGTAAGTTTTCACTTTATTTGGGTAAACCAAAGAGCATGATTGCTGGATTGTATGGTAAAATTATGTTTAGTTTTGTAAGACACTGCCAACCTGTCTTCTAAAGTGCTATATACCATTTTGCATTCCCTCCAGTAATGAAGGGGAGTTCCTTTTCCTCCACATCTTCACTAGCATTTGGTGTTGTCAGTATTTTGGATTTTGGCTGTTCTAATAACAGATGTGTAGTGGTATCTCATTGTTGTAACTGCAATTCTCTAATCACATATGATGTTGAACATATTTTCATATGCTTACTTGACTTCTGTATGTCTTTGAAGTGTCTCTTCATATCTATTGCCAATTTATTAATTGGTTTGTTCATTTTCTTATTGTTGAGTCTTAAGAGTTCTTTGTATATTTCGGATAACAGTTCTTTATCAGTAATGTCTTTTGCCATCTAATGATGGGAATATATTCTAGAAATGCATTGTTAGGCAATTTTGTTGGTGTACAAACATCATAGAGTGTACTTACACAAACCTAGATGATATAGCCTACTACATACTTAAGTTATATGGTACTAATTTTATGGGACCACCATCATATGTGCGGTCTGTCGTTGACTGAAACATCACAATGAGGCGCATGACTATATTTTCTCTCAGTCTGTGGCTTGTCTTCTCATCTTTTGAAATTGTCTTTGGCAGAACAGAAGTTTTTAATTTTAATGAAGTATAGCTTATCAATTATTTCTTTCATTGATCATGCTTTTTGTATTGTGTCTAAAAAGTCATCCCCATATTCAAGGTTATCTAGGTTTTATCCTATAGTATCTTCTAGGAGTTTGTAGTTTTGCTTTTTACATTTAGGTCTATGATCAATTTAGAGTGTTTTTAAAGAATGTAAAGTGAATGTCTAGATTTATTTTTTTGCATGAGGATGTTCAGTTATTTCAGCAATATTTGCGGAAAAGGATATCTTTGCTCCATTGTATTGCATTTGCTTCTTTGTTAAAGACAAGTTAACTATATTTTTGTGGTTCCATTTCTCAACTTTCTTTTCTGTTCCAATGGTATATTTGTCTACTGTTTCACCGATACCACACCATCTTGATTACTATAGCTTTATAGTAAGTCTTGGAGTTGGGTAGTGTCAGTCCTACAACTTTGTTCTTCTCCTTCAATATTGAATTGGCTATTCGGAAACTTTTGCCTCTACACATAAAATTTAGACTCAATTTGTTGAAATCCACAAAACAACTTCCTGGGCTTTTGATTGGGATGGCATTGAATCTATAGATCAAGTTGGGAAGAACTGACATCAATATTGAGCCTTCCTATTCATGAACATGGAATACCTCTCTATTTGTTTAGTTCTTTATCTTTCATACGAATTAGTAGTTTTACTTATATAGATTTTGTTCATATTTTGTTAGATTTATACCTTAGTGTTTTATTTTGAGGGGATGCTAATGTAAATAGTATTATGTTTTTAATTTCAAATTCCACTTGTTCATTGCTGATATATAGGAAAATGACTCAATTTTGTATGTTAACTTTGTATCCTGCAACCTTGCTATAATTGCTTATTAATTCCATGAGTATTTTTTGTTGATTCTTTCACATTTTCTACATAGATGATCATGTCATCTGTGAATAAACACAGTTTTGTTTGTTGCTTCCCAATCAATATAGCTTTTATTTCCTTATCTTATTGACTTACTTAGAACTACCAGTACAATGTTGAAAAGCAGTGGTGAAAGGTGACATCTTTGTCTTGTTCCTAAAGTTAGACAGAACTTTGAATTTCTCACCAATAAGTATGATGTTGGCTATGCATTTTTCAGATGTTCTATATAAAGCAAATGAAGTTTCCCTCTATTCCTACTTTTCTGAGAGTTTTTTTACTATGAATTGGAGTTGGATTTTTGTTAAATGATTTTTCTTCACCTATGACATGATCATATGATTCCATTTTAACATGTTGATGTGATGGATTACATTAATTCATTTTTCAAATCTTGAATCAGCTTTGCATGCCTGGGATTAATCCCACTTGGTCATTGTGTATAATTCCTTTTGTGCATTGTTGGATTCAATTCACTAATAATTTAAGAACTTTTGCATCTATGAGAAATATTGGTCTGTAGTTTTCTTATAATGCCATTGGTTTTGGTATTAAAGTAATGCTAGACTCATAGAATGAATTAGGAAGTATTTCGTCTGCTTCCCTCTTCTGGTAAAGATTATATAGAATTTGTATAATTTTTTCCTTAAATGTTTGATAATATTGACCAGTGAATCCATCTGAGCCTCCTGCTTTCTGTTTTGGAAGGTTATTGATTATTTATTCAATTTCTTAAACAGATATCGTCCTACTCAGATTGTCTTTTTTTTCACGTGTCAGTTTTGGCAGGTTGTGTCTTTCAAGGAATTGGCCCATTTTATCTAGATTATCAACCCACAGACATAGAGTTCATGATATTCCTTTATCCTTTTGATTTCCATGATATTTGTAGTGATGGCCTCTCTTTCATTTCTAGTATTAGTAATTTGTGTCTTTTTTTTTCTTATTTAGTATGGCTAGAGTCATGTCAATTTTACTGATAATTTCTAAGAATTTGCATTTGATTTTGTTGATTTTTTTTCTATTGATTACTGTTTCAATTTCATTGATTTCTGCTCTAGTTTTTAGTATTTCTTCTCTTCTGCTTATTTTGGATTTAATTTTCTCTTCCTTATCCAGTTTCACAAGATAGAAGCTTAGGTTACTGATCTTTTGACCTTTCTTCTTTTTTATTATATACTTTCCATGTTATAAATTTTCCTCTAAATTCTGCTTGCACTGCATTGCACAAATTTTGATAAGTTGCATTTTCATTTTCTGTTTTTTGCCCTTTTTTCCCTATTTTTGTTTTCCACTCTTTTTCTGTCATTTGTGGTTTAGTTGAGCAGCTTATATGATTGTTTTCTCTCATTTCTTACCATATCAATTATATGTCTCTTTTTAAACTGTTTTAGTGGTTGCCATAGAATTTCAATACACACTTAAAACTAATCAAAGTCCACCTTCAAGTAACACTATACTCCTTCACATGGGTGCAAGTACATTAAAATAATTTAAAAATATTCTAATTTCTCTCTCCTTTCTCTCTTGTCATTACTATTATTCATTTCACATAAATAAGCATACATAAGTATATTTGTAAGCATGGATGATCGAATGCATTGTTGTTGTTATTTTGAAAAATCTTATCTGTTAGATCAATTAAGAATAATAAAAATTTTTATTTTACTCATTCCTTCTCCAGCACTCTTTCTTTATGGAGGTTTCAGTTTCTGACCGATATCATTTTTCTTCTCTCTGAAAAGATTTTTTTTTAAAGGATATCTTGAAGGAAGGTTTACTGGCAACAAATTCCCTCAATTATTCTTTCCACTCTTATTGTCACTCTAATATTGAGCCGATCTAACACATATTTAGATATATGATACTGTATTCTTCTGTTTTATAATTTTATTTGGTTCTTTTTCATAGCTTCTATTTCTTTGCTAAGGTTTATATTTTTTTGTTTGGAGATAATTTGTCATTGAAGAGTTTTGTAATAGCTACCTTATAATCTTTTTCAGATACTCCAAACACTATCTATTAATGGTTTTCATAAACGTTGGGAGGACTAAGGAAAACTAAACTAGATTGAGCACCCAGGAAAAAATTCTCAAAAAATAAAGGATAAATGAAGGCTTCAAGAGAACTGTTGTTTCGTTATGATACAAAAGATAAAAAATAAGAATAACGTCAAAATTTGGGGCTGGCCCGGTGGCGTAGTGGTTAAGTGCGCGTGCTCCACTTCAGCAGTCCACGGTTCGCAGGTTCAGATCCTGGACAGGAACCCATGCACTGCTTGTCAAGCCATGCTGTGGAGGCGTCCCACATAAAGTAGAGGAAGATGAGCACGGATATTAGCCCAGGGCCAGCCTTCCTCAACAAAATGAGGAGGATTGGCATCAGATGTTAGCGCAGGGCTAATCTTCCTCAGGAAAAAAAAGAAAAGAATAACATCAAAATTATAAATCACCAAGGTCTTTTCCTATCTACTCAGAATCACGCAATTGAATGGATTCCTCATTTTATTCATCTTTCCCAAATCAACTCAGTTTAGAAATTAAGAACATCTAATCATACAGAATGCTAGCTTCAAAGGAAGTCTAGTAAATATGATTTCAGCTTTCCAGGCTCTGCTATACAATACACACTACAAAGACATGGCTGATGTGGAAAAAAATACTTGGAGAGGAAAAAATAACATTTTGTTTATATAAGCAAAGAAATAAATGATTTATTCTCAAATAGTTACTAGGAACTACCAGAATTTAGAAAATAGAAAGTATGGATTGCAGTAAAGTAGATGATTAATTGAGACTTCATTAGATTCGTATCTTGGAAGGTGGATAATATTTGAGTAAGAGTTAGGGAGGACATCATTTCCTCATTTACATGTTCTCATAATGTTTTATTCACAGAAGGAACAATAATTGATATATGTTGACTTATATTGAATTTCACTTTAATTTGAGAAAAGTAAGATAATAAAGTTCACTAATGTAGACACAAGAATAGCTTGTTGTAGTAGGTAATAAAAGAAACTGTCTGGGGGGGAAACAGAGCCAATTCATATGTTCATAAGGCAGAGTGCCAGAGAAAAGAGCTCCACACAGGGCTCCAGAGATCTGAAAAGGATCACCCTTGAGTCTTCATCTGAATAATAATCAGTCCAGTATGTAATGAAGCCATATAATGTTAGGGAAATGAATGCCCAAAAGAAATCGAGGGAACAATCTCCTTAGGTAATACAGGGCTAGGAACAGATTCTGCTCCCACCATGTACAACCAAACTTCTCATAAATAACAAGATGTTGAACAAAGTATTCAGAGAAATTTTGCCAGTAGTGGTGCAAAATTAGCCCTAAACTGAATAGCTCTCTAGTCCTACCAAATAGTGCTTAAAATAAATACTACAAAGAATCTGTTTCTAAGTAACTTAACTGTCCACCAGAATTAAACCTAAGAATGTAATTAGGAATGCAAAAATATCTAGCACTCAACAAAGTATAAAAAAAAAATCAGGAAAATAGAAGTCACTATGAAGAGAAAAATTAATCAACCCAGATATTACACAGATGATAGAATTAGTACACAAGGAAAATAAAACAACTATTATAATTTGCAATTGTCAATGATGTTATAGAAAAGGCTAAAAATATTAAGTAGAAACATAAAAAATATATAAATAAAAAACACCCAAATCAAAGTTTTAGAGATGTAAACTACAAGGACTAAAATGAAAAATACACTAGATGGGATTAATGGTACATCACACATTGCAGGAAACAAGGTTAGTAAAATTGAAGACCTAGCACTAGAATCTATCCAAAATTAAGCACAATGAGAAAAAAAATTTAAAAAATAAACAGCATCAGTGATCTGTGGAAAACTTCAAATGGCCTGATATACATATAATTGGAGTCCTCAATCAGGATGGGAGATGGAAAGCAGAAGTACTAATTGAAGATGTAATGGCTAAAACATTTCCAAATTTATTTAATAATATAAGCTCACATGTCAAAGAAGCTCAATGAAACCCAAGCAGAATAAATAAGAAGAAAACTACACCATGTCATATCATGATCAAATTGCTGGAAACCAGTGATGTAGAAAAAATCTTTAAAGTAACCAGAGGGAGAAAAGACATTAACTACAGGGTAACAAATATCAGAATGACAGCAAATGTCTCTTCATTTAATGCAGAAGACATTTAAAAACTTTTTTGAAATGCTGTAAGATAAAAGCTGTCAAACTAGAAAAATATACTTCATGAAAATATGTTTCAAAAATGAAAGAGAAATGAAAATGCTTTCAGACAAACAGAAGTTGATTCATCACCAGCAGACCTCCACTAAAATAAATTTAGAAGGAATTTTTTTGGGCAGAAGGAAAATTATACCAGAAGTAAATCTAAATAAAGAAACAGAGAACACTGGAAAATATAACTATTTTTTTATTTAAAACAATAATTGATTAAAGCAAAAATAATGACAATGTATTGTGAAGTTTATAGCATATTTAGAAGATGCTTAATAACAGTAGTGCAGCTGTCAAAAGACAGAGAGAATTAGAATATTTTAAGATTCTTACACTAGGCATGAGGTGATATAATATCACTTAAAAATAGACTATATTAAGTTTAAGATGAATAATATACTCCAAAAAAAAGCCAATAAATGATAATACAAGAGTTATAGAATGGGCCAGCTCTGGTGTCCTCGTGGTTAAGTTTGGCATGCTCTGCTTCAGTGGCCTGGGTTCGGTTCCCAGGCATGGACCTACACCACTCCTCAGTGGCCATGCTGTGGCAGGGGCCCTACAAAAATATTCAATCCAAAAGTAGACAGTAAAAGAGGAAGAAGTGAACAAGCAGATAGTACAAGTAGAAGACAAATAGAAAAATGGTAGATGAAACCCAAAGACATTAACAATTGCATTAAGTATAAATGGTCTAAAGACTTCAATTGAAAGGGAGAGGTTAGTAGAGTGAATAAAAAGGCAAGATTCAACTATCAGGTGGCTATGAAATCCATTTTAAATTTGAAGCACCATTAGATCAAAAGCAAAAGAATGGGCAATGATATTTTATACCAGCAGTAATCACAAAAAGCTGAAGTGGTAGGATTAAACTAGACAAAAGAGATTTCAGAGAAGATGATGAAGATCATTTAATAATGTTAAAGGGGTAAATCTATAAACAGAAACTGCATTTCTAATAAGCTTCAGAATACAAGAAGTAAAAATAAATAGAATTGCAAAAAGAAATAGACAAATCCACAATTAGAGCCATAGATTTTAGCACCATCTCTAAATATTTATAAAAAAGCAAACTGGAAATCATTAATGGTAAAGAAAACCTGAATTACGTAAGGATAATATTTGGCACTTCTATGACATCTACGTGATTGCAAAAGTGGTAAACATTGTTTAGGTATCTTTACTAAAATTGCTGAGTGTGTCTCTGGTACAGGGTCTTACCTGTCACCAGCATTATCATGATAAAATTCTAAAGTTTGGATATGGACTGTAGTCCAAGCTTCAGTCTCTTTGAAATCTACAAATGGAATGTGAGTTTTTCTTTGTCATTGTGTCTCTTATCCTTAGGATGATTTGAAGTCCTTTAAGCCAAAGAAATAAAACTCTGACAGTGGCAATACAATTTCTTGATTTTTTTTTTTTGTATTCTGAATCTGGGAATTCCAACCTCCAGTTACAGTGGCACCCATTTTTAGTGGTACTGTCATTAAGGAACCTTGAAAATCCTATCACTTACTCAGGAACTTCATTGTTGCCATCAGTCTCAGTAGCAGGAAATGCAGAATCGATGGCATTCAAAAAAATCAAGCTGGCCAAGCTATCTGACACTTGTGGACTCCCTTGTTTAAATATGTTACCCCTGTCCTCAAGACTATGAGATCCACACTCTTTAGCATTGCTCAAATGTCATCAGATGGAGTTTGAACATGTCTCCCTGTGAGTTTATGTGTTTTTCCCTGATTTCAGCCTTGTTTCTGGCAAACAAGAAAGTGTTCTGCAGAGGATTCATGTAATATACTCAGAATTATTGCAAATTATATAAGCTGCCTTTCCTTTTTAGTCTCTAAAGTGGGCTGTGTATGACGTAAAACTCAGAGACTTTATGTTTTAAAAAAGATAATGAAGAAAGTCACCTTGGTTAGCCAAAGGCAATGGTAGTAGCCAAACTTGTTGCTCCTAAAATTTCCTGCAAAATAATATAAACAACAAAAAAGGAAAGAAAATCTACACAGAAACCATGCCCTCAGCATAACACGAAGACAAAGAAAGCCTAGAATTACGAATAACTGTGAGGAAGAAGAAAAATTCACCCAATCCCAGTGCACAATCACTGGCGCATCTAGTGATCCCACACCCACCTCACCTTAAGACTTTGTGGTGAGTGAAGGGAAACAAATAGAACAAAACAAAACAGTAACTGGGAGCAAGAGACACAGGACCACTGTAGTTAAGGGACTAATTCTGATATTAAAAGTCAGTCAGAAAGATTAAGTCCACACTAAATCTGAAAATTCTAAAATATAAGCATTTGGGCAAAAATAAGGACTATATAGAATAAACTTTAAATATATGTTATTTAAAAGAACAGGCATGGGCCGGCCCTGTGGCTTAGCAGTTAAGTGCGCGCGTCAGCTACTGGTGGCCCGGGTTTGGATCCCGGGCGCGCACCGACGCACCACCTCTCTGGCCACGCTGAGGCCACGTCCCACATACAGCAGCTAGAAGGATGTGCACCTATGACATACAACTATCTACTGGGGCTTTGGGGGAAAAATAAATAAAATAAAATTATAAAAGAACAGGCATGATTTAAGGGCAGGAACAATTTAAAGGTGCAGGAGTGACATAAAAGGGAAGTCTTAGAGACATATAGGTTCTGGAAGACAAAGACCAAAAGAAAGGAAGAAGTACCCCACAGCAATTCAGATGTGAAGAGGAAAGAAGAAATATGGGAAAACTACCGTTTTGCAAGGCAAAAGCACACTGTAAAATTAGATCACTCACAACCCCCTTGCCCCACAAAAAAAACCAAAGAAATAAAGCCTGCAAGGTAAACTGGATTTTGATACACTGACAGCAGTGTGTGCCATTCAACTACAGATTTTGTAACCCCAAACCATAAAACGAACAAGAGGAAAATCCCATACACATCAAGTGAAGAAAATATTCTCCCTGTGGGGAAAAAAAAAACAAAACATCAACCAGAAGAAACCTATAAGTTAGCACTCCAAACAGAATATCAAATATATTCATACAAGTAGGTGAGGATATGAAAAACAACAAGGAATCAGAAATCCAAAAATTTGAAACAGAAGTGCACAAAAAATAGAAAGAAAAATGAAGAGAGTTAATTGAACTCAAGAGAAAGACACAATTATCTCAGAAATGATAAATTACATGATACACAAAAGAGAATAAATTTTAAAAAAAATAAGGGGCAATAATCAAAGGCAGGAAAGCAATCAGTAAGAGAAAGAAAATTATGTAAAGAAAAAGGTAAAAAAGGCCAAAAAAAGGTAGAAACAGAAGAAAAAGAAAGAATGATATGATTAGAATCCTTAAAAAAGTAAAAGAAAACAGACCTAACGTTTACAACTATAATCCAAAAAATATTTTCAGAAAAAGAAAGTCTGAAAGTTGAAAGGGCTCACTGAGTACCTGGGAGTAGGGGGAGGGGGAGCAGAATGATGCACTCTGTGAAACAGCCAAGAAAAATACTTAGATTTCAAAAATAAAGAAATTCCTCAGCAATTCCTCAGAAATTCCGTCAGCCCTTCTTAAAGAATATACCAGAGAATGACCTTCTTCCAATTAAATATCGCCTGTAAAAAGTCCTAATGGTGAGTATTTTAAAATGGATAAATATACACCTTAGACCAGAACAAAGAAAGGGATGGAATGGGAAAATAATTTAAAATTAAGTTTTGATAAACTAGAAATAATACAACAATAAAGTATGAGGAAAAGGAAGAGAAAAATTGAAAATTATTATAAATTCTTTGTTGTACTGGGAAGAGTTGGGAATTAAATATTATGAAAGAGAACTTTAAACTAGTAAAATATTAAATAATGAACAAGAGAGCTAAAGGCAATAGAAGTGTATAAGAGTAACCACTACACGAAGATAAAACTTCCTACAAGGTACAAACCTTTTCCTAAAGTGCAAAAAATACACATCTTGTAGAGAAAAAAACAGCTTGTAAAACAAAATATACAAAATTATAAAAATTATGACTGAGTTGTGACATTATATAAATAAATGTGAATGGAATTAACTCATGTAATAAAAAATATTTTTTAAATTTGGCTCACAAATCAAAACCTAACTACACTCTACTGAAGAGAGACACCTAAAACAAAGAAATTCAGAAGTGCTAAAAATAGAGGGACAAACGTATGTCAGGTAAATAGAACCAAAGAAAGCGGAAGTAAAGATGTGAATATCAAAGTAGAATTTAAACTCTAAACGTTAAACCTGACAAATAACACTTTTTAATGCTAGAAACCACAATTCACAATAAATACTTAACACATATGACAATGTATGCACTAAGTAACACAGTAAATACCTGTCTGACGCCAAAACTGTAGATGTCCAAGGATGTATAAACAGAAACACACTAATAATAGGATATTTTATTGTCACTCTCATTACAAAGCAGATCAAATGGACAAAAATAAGGAAATAGAACATCTAAACACAATAAAACAAGGAAGACACATGAATATATTTCAAACTCTACCCCTTGATAAAAGACAGTACATCTTCTTTTCAAGCGTCTGTGAGATATTCCCCAAAAATGCTCTATAAAAGGTAACAAATAAAATAAATATCATTAATCTTCAAAGGACAGAAATCTTACAAACATTTTCTCATCAAATGCAAAAAAAAAAAAAAACCTAGAAATTACCAACAAAAACAAAATCAAAACCAGAAAGCCCCTTCCACCTGGAAATTTTCAAACCTTTATTAAACAAATCTTGAGTAGAAGGGAAAGTATACACTGAAATTACAGACTTTTAAAAAGTTAATGACAAGAAAAACACTACACATCAGAATACATGGTGCATTTAAATCAGTAGTAGATTAAAATTCATATCACTAAATATTTTATCAAATACAGAAAGATGAAAATTAATGAGTAATCTCTCAGCTTAGAAAACTAGACAAAGGAAAACAAATCTTTTCATATGGAAAGTGAAGCAAGAAAATAATAATGGCAAAATATTATGAGCTAGAGAATAGAAAATCAGTAGATATAATTAATTAATCATAATTCCAAAACTGCTAACTTGTTCAAATAAAAAAAGAATAAAGTACAAATAAACAAAATAAGAAATGCGCTGAGGGAAACAACAATTGAAACACAAGTGACTTAAAAATCATCAGAGACTCATATGTAAACCCCTTTGAAAATAAATATGAAAATTTAAATGGATAATTTCCTGGCAAAATACAGACTACCAAAATTGATCCCATTAGTTAGCTTACACAGTCCAAAAGGAAATAAAAGACATCATGATAGTTATTAGGAAATTACCTGTCACAAAAAAGCAGCAGACATGGAAGACTTCACAAAGGAATTCTGGCAGATATTCAAAGATCAGATAGTCCAAATGTTGTATAAATTATTCCAAGCATTAAAAAGGTAGAGGAACTTCCCAAGCCCTTTTGTAAAGCAAGTATAACACAGATACATAAAACTACAGACTGATAATTCTCACAAATATATGATATAAAAATAAAAAATATTAGTAAAAAGATTCCAACATGACATTGGTATTCTCGTATAATAATGCAGATCTAAATGGATCATCCCCAGACAATAGAGGCACATCTTCCAGCTTAAGCCAGAGAATGACACACAGTGGGTTGCTGAGAATTGATATAACCAGCATCAATATTACTGAACTGACAGTATCAGTGTTAACACGACTCAGTTATAGAAATTCTGATTGGGGAAAATATGACTGTAAATCAGTAAACAACTTCACTATTTTGTTCAAGACATTCTTGCAAACCAATTTGTCCAGCCAAGTTGTTCATTTGGACAAATATCTCTTCTATTGAGACAATAGATTGCTCACATGGGCAACGGCTCACTTATCAGACAATAGTTTATTTTTGTAATACTTCAAAACAATTGTTACCAACTTTATCCAATCCCTGTTTTAAAAGAACTGCCTTAAATAACTTGAGCCTAGACACACAAAAACATCTACAAATAACCTCTTCTAGCCTACCTCTGAGAGACTACTATCATGTTCTCCCTTGATGTGATAAATTTAAATAATTCAGATTTCCTTTATCAATAGATTTTCCTGCTTGTCTTTATGGGGCATTCAATTGTGAACACAGTCCCATTTCAAGTTGAAAATATAATCACCACGATGAAAGCATATATTTAATTTGAAACTGCAAATCCAGTAGTTACAAATAATTCTTCAAATGAATTTAAAATTGAGACTCAAAGGTTAAAGTCAAAGAGTTAGAATTAAATTTTTATGTTCTTTTACACATGTATCATATTTATACACATTCTCATTTTAATGGGGACAACTACTTTTTTTTAACAGACAAAAGTACAAACGTCAAAAGAAGGGTTTGCAGAAAGCTTGCCTTTTCCTATTACTTGATTCTACGTGTTTTTCTTAAAACTATTTGTTATAATCTTATGAACTATTTGTCTCATTTCCTAGTAGTTTAAGGCTGAATACCGTTGTAGTACTCATTTTAACTTAGTCTATGATTACAAGAAAGTCATATTATCTCTTAATGCCTCATAAGAAAAACTGTATCTATCATCAATTCATATTTTGAAACTGCTTTACAGTCCCTTACCAAATTATATTATAAAATTGATTCCATAGAAACTCATAAACATAGAAAAAGCTATACAATATTATATTTCATTTTCCTTCTTCCAAATTTGTAACCTCATTGAAAAATTCATTTGCTCCAGCTGTCATCACAAACTTTTGCCTGTCAATTAAGGTGATAATTGGTATGCAGATTTGTTTATTTACAGAGGTGCCTCATGGCCTCTAGTGGTGCATTGCATATGTGCATTATGAAAAGCAGACTTGCATTCTCCAAAACAAATCACTGAACAACAGCTGGATAAGAGGATTAAGTTTTACAAAAGCACGCACGATTTGGAATGCCCAGGACCTTTTCTGCCTTGTTCCTATCTATATCCCTGTCAAGGAGTAAGAATTTCATTGCTTGTCCAGATTAGAGAAAGTAATTCCTACAGTAACAAGAAAGAAAATGGAGTCCAGAAAAACTTGAGAATATCACATTTTTGTAAAGGGCATATGGGAAAAGGATTTCAAATATGCAAAAATAAATGTTCCAAGTTCCTCAATAACAGAGGAGCAACAAGCTGTTATCTCTAACTTGCAGCTTCCTGTACTGCTCTAATGTAAAGTGACATCTTGACATTAAATAATATTAATAATAATACTATTAATGATATCAACCTCTTACTGAACACTTTTTGACTGTCAAAGAACCTTCTCAAATTATCTCTAATCCTCATAACCACACTGCAAACAGTCTATTTTAACCTTAATAACAGTGAGAGACGATGGCTGTTTCCCAGGGTAAGAAAGCTAGTAAGTAGAATAGGTAACATTCAAATGTATACGTGTCTTATTTCAAGGCCATTTTTCTTCATGATGCTATGCTTCTTATTCTACTGATGGTAAAGAGCCATATGGAATATATGTGGGAGAGTTATCATTGATAACTCACTTTTCTTTAGTATCTACATCTATAAGTCCCCCACCCTAGTCCAAGGTGCCATATTTCCTTCCTGCCTTACCAAAACACTTTAGTCACTTTTGCCTCCTCCTTTGGCCTTTGGCGATTGGTTATTGCCCTCATTTTTACCTGGACATCTCCTAACTCCTATTTCAGTACTCAGCTGAAACATTATTTACCCAGGAAAATCCTTCCCCAATTCCCAAGAAACAAAATTATGTCCCCTATAACATATACTCATAGACTCTACTTTTAGTATTTGAATTATCATGTGTGATCAATAATCATGAAATTGTGTCTTTAAAAGCAATGTTCTTCACTAGATTCTAAGTTACAAAGTTAGGGACAATATATGACTTATTCACAGAAATAACCCTGGTGCCTTATACAATGCCTGACACAAAGCAGGAGTTCAATAAATATTTGTTGAAAAAATAAGGCAATGATATTTGAGATAACTGCATAGAGAAAAGGTATCTTTTGTGTGCACTGATTTTTCTCTAAGTTTCTGCTTTATGGGACAGTTGAGTGATATTTCAAATACAGATAAAATGTTAGTGTTGAAAAGATGTTTAAAATTGATCTAGTTCTAGGTCAAATGCTTACTGCTCAGCTGTAAGATCTCTTTAATGGTCACCTGTTCTGTGGCTAAACATATTTAATGTCAAGAAATTCAATATCCAGGGGAAACCCGTTGGCACATTGATATTTAAGTTCATTTCACTGAATCCAGGAAAAATTCAATTAAAATGCCCATTTGGGTAGCATACAAAACTCATATCTCACAAATTTATTGCCAAATTTCTACTTTTCCAACCATAGTAAGGAGGTCCAATTAAGAACCGGCAGATGTGAAGAGTGATGTCTGTTCACCTTTTACCTGGGCATAGACAATGCAGACTCTTAGACAAGACGGACCTCTAGACATAATCTCTGTGAGTAGCCTTGACAGTGCAATTCCAACTGTGCTTCAGGGAAAAGTCTGTTTGCTAAAACATCCACTGCAGGAGACTGTTCCAGCTCACTGGAACTCTATTATTTAGAGGATAATAGCTAGCCCAGAACAACAAAGCTCTATGATTTTGAAATGTTGCCGCTCCAAAACAGCTAAAAATTGGCCTCTTCTGAGAGTACTTATATAAGGTTTAGAAAAAAAAAAAACATGGAAGGATAGTGCTACAGTGAGATAATGTCCCAGTTGTCATAATGCTATTTTTGTATTAAATATTGGAGACATAAACACACAAAAAGAAAACTCACAGAGACTCACTTCATTACTAGAGTCAGTGTTGTTGTTTTTTTTTTTAAGATTCATTCTTCTGGAGCATACGTGCTTAAGAAACACTCACATAAATAGCTACGGCATTAAGTGAGGGAAAATCTTATGTTTAAT
Organism: Diceros bicornis minor; assembly: GCF_020826845.1. NCBI lineage: Eukaryota > Metazoa > Chordata > Mammalia > Perissodactyla > Rhinocerotidae > Diceros > Diceros bicornis. The sequence goes on from NC_080746.1 coordinate 36,712,439, forward strand.
TTGTCAGTCTTCTCTGGTCCTCAAGTGTGAGCAGCGAGTTATATAAGAATCTCTTATCTCATACTGTTGGTAAAAGTAATTTTTTTGCTAAAATATTAAAGCTAGGCTTCTTCACAATTGCTATGTTTGCATTCCAAATTGCCTTTTCTCATTCAATTGAGCTGATTGATCATCCCCCAAAGTTTCTCTAAATAAAATGTGAAAATACTATTAAACTTTTGGCAAAGAGAAATGATTACACCTGCACATGTTTGCAGTCACAACTAATTATACACCCCTAGCAGGTGGCAATAAATATTTTCCCACCAACACTGGCTGATGTTATAGAAACACTCACCTTTATTCACAGATTCATGTTGTTCCCCATGGTGCATTGCATTATTTGTTTTGCTGACAACAAACACTCAAGAATCTGACATTAGATCACTTTCAATTAAGTATGAAAGAGTAGCAGACAGAAACTCAGGGGGAGACACATTTTGACTTAATGCCAGTATAAAACACAACAGTTCTTATCTAGAAAACATTGGCAGTGCCAAATAAAATTCCAGATAATTTAGAATCAAAGTTGGCATAAAATATTTATGATATACTTTTTTATTGGAGTAGTATCTTTTTTCTTGTGGTTTTATTCACTTTCACCCAATGTGGAAAAACAAGGCTATTAATTTGAGCCCCTCCAAATACTCTTACTATTAACAAGATATTTTTGACTCTACACCTAGCCAAATGCCTTTGTAAAATCTCTGACAAAATAGAAGGAAGTACCTAATACAGATTAAAAATGTACTAGGAAATCACTATAATGGCAGTAAAAGTAAGTTATAATACATTATTATTATTATTAAGTAATTCTATGAGACAGAGTAAAGAGACCAAACATGCTGAATCATTTCAGAGAAAAAATTGTAGATTAGGTAAATTGACTAGTGAGTATCTATATAATTGTGCTTTATTGAATATCTTAGGGCTTAAACTGCAAAGCTCTCAGGGAATTGATTCCTTATATCTCTGCTTGGCCATTTTATTAGAGACTTCAGATGCTAATATCTGACAGATTCTTTGGAACCTCTTTTGACACAGAGTATCAGAAGAAAGTTTAGTTAAATATCTGGTAGATAGGTAACTGTATCAGCAAAACAAGCCACATCTGCTATACAAAGCTATCCATAAATCAAATGGAAATGCATTGAGTTTTCATTTTATAAAGTTTATTTCTCAAGGACAAGATGAATGCACAGTAGAGGATAGAGTGAGAAGGCTGTTATCAGTCTTAGTGGTAGTTTAATAGTTCTAGAGGAAAAAGATTTTTCCATTTCAGCACATTTGGCCTAGCTCCTATCATATATCTACAATTTTATATTTCAAAAATTATATTGCTATTAATTTCTTCACCCATCCACTGAAGTGTAGCCAGAATGAGTGTGTGCTATGTACAGTATTCTAAGCTACAATTTATCAGACTTCTCAACTCCTTCACTCTTATAACACACTCATATCAATAAAAAATATATCAAATATGTTTACTTTTTTATTATTAATACACCACAGCCTTCTTACCTTTCTGGAGGATTTTATTTAATTATAAATAAGGACTACAATCCTCATCCTTTGTTTTTCAAGTTACTGAACACATCTTAAATTTATCTTAAAGTAAGTTTTCAGAAAGCTCTGTATTAATCACATTGCTTCAACGTATGCTGTAAGCATATAACCCTCACCTTTTCAGAAGAAGGAAAAAAAAACAAAAAAACAAAGCTGCTTCCTTTATATATAAGATTTTCCTATATACTATGTAAAGTAAAGCACGAAAAAATTGGAAGTAGGAGTAAGAAGAAAATCAGTCATTTTTTGTTTTCATTTGAATTTGTATTTACTCACCACAATGCAATCACTCAAAGTAATAATAAAATTATTATTAATAGCAATAACTGTCAATCATTATATTGAATTACCAACATGTTTACCAATTTCTCTGTTCACTCTCACTAATTACTACCTACTCTTTTCTTCTGGATTTAATTTCCATCTTATTGCAGTACATTAGTGTTTTTTTCTTTCCTGAAATAATGAGCCATGATTAATACTGTTTTTCTGTGTTTGAACACTTTGTCATTTTACCCTCACTCTCAAATGATTTATTAGCAGGACATATAATTCTAGTTTGACAGTTGTTTACCCTCAACATGTTGAAGATATTACTTAACAGTTTTATGGACACTATGGAGTGTGGTGAGAAGTCTCATGTTAGAAGCACTATTATTAAGTTGGTTGCAATATATTCTTTAATGACTGCTGTTGTAAAGACTTATTTATATTCTTCAGTTTCACAACACTGTGTATAAGATTGTGCTTACTATTCTAGTTCATCACTTGGTATGTTTCTTCACTGTCAGGACTCATTCTTACCTTCAAATCAATTAAATTCTCACCGTTCTCCTTAATACTGCCATACCCACATTATATATAAGTAAGCTAAAAGAAAGGATAAGTAGACATACTTATTCAGAGAAACTTGAGGTAGGTGGTGACTTATACATTTAAGTACATTCGAAATCAAACTCCCAAATGTATTTCCTGATGGAACAAATGAAGTTCGAGATAAAGCTAGAATATGGAGACAGTTACAATAAGCAGAAGACAACCCACCAAAGGGGACTTGTTGAAAGCTAAAAAGAAAGAACAATCAAAAGAACATCATACAATAATAGGAAAATACTGAAAATAAAAATTTAATGACAAACAATGCCATGGTAACTCACCATATTTAACTATTCCATTGCGTATAATTAAACAAAATGACACAATATAGCAATGTCTATAGATCAGCAAGGAACTCATGAGTGTACTGTCCTGAATTCTTTACAAGTAGACCATAGCTCTCCAAAAGAGAAATAATGACATCAGAAGGGAAATTTAAGGTCTGACATTAGCCTAAATGCTGTGAAAAATTATATAAATTTTATACAAATATCAGCCAGCTAACTGGTCAAGTATTATCAGAATTAGAGAAAAGCCAACCAAACAGTGGGAGAATAACCTTTAGAAGGCTTGATTTTGAGGCTTAGGGAATAAATTCAGAATAAAACAATGTGGGATTTTGGATTAAATGAATAGATCCTCCCAGATATCAATCAGAACAGAGAACTTATAGACTTTGACTTACCTAGATAACACTAATTTTACCAGCTGATAAAAGCCCGTGAGAACATCCCCTTGGCTCTCTGGACACTTTACCCCACAGGGAAAGTGGCGTACCTGAAGAAGGAAAAGAAATGGGACTATTAAATTTCAGAACTCAATATTATGGATCTTGTTGCTGAGATCTTAAGGCAGGACCAAATATGGATCTGGCTTCATGAAAGAGATGAATACCATGTATTAAAATTTCCCTGAGTCATGTTTAAATGCTTTTTAAAAAAATAGGGACTGGCAAGTAGAATGTTATCAACTAGGACAGTTTAAATAAGACAGAATTTTCTTTTGCAATTATGATTGTCTTGCATTGTCTTTCCTGAAATATTTTGATATCACCTTTAGACAAATTATACTATATATTGTGAGAAAAGTAGACTCTCTGAATCTGATGAAGAGTATCTATGGAAACAAAAAATGTCTAACATAAGAATTAGTGGTGAAATATTAAAAGCTTTTCTCAAGTTTAGGAAGAAGAAATGTTCCGTATATACCTTAAGCTTGTTTTAAGGCTGATGTTTTCCTTATTGATTTTCTGTCTAGATGATCTATTCATTGATGTAACTCGGGTATTAAAATACCGTACTATTATTGTATTGCTGTCTATTTCTCCCTTTAGGTCTGTTAATATTTGCTTTATATGTTTAGGTGCTCCTATGTTAGGTGCATAACTATTTACAAATGTTATATCCTCTTGTTGGATTGACCCCTTTATCATTATGTAATGTCCTTATTTGTCTCTTATTAGAGACTTTGTTTTGAAGACTATTTTGTCTGATAAAAATATAGCTACCTCTCCTTTCTTTCGGTTTCCATATGCATGGCATATCTTTTTCCATCCCTTTGCTTTCAATCTGCGTGTCCTTACATCTGAGGTGGGTCTCTTGTTGGCAGCATATCGATGGGTCTTGTTTTTTTAATCCATTGAGCCACTCTGTCTTTTGATTAGAGAATTTAGTCCATTCACATTTAAAGTAATCATTGATAGGTATGCACTTATTGCCATTTTATTAATTGTTTTCTGGCTTTTTTGTAGTTCTTCTCTATTCCTTTTGTTTTCTCTTGCTCTCTTTCTTTGTAGTTTGATGAATTTCTTTAGTGATATTCTTAGAGTCCTTTCTCTTTATCTGTTGTGTATCTACTATATATAGGTTTTTGTTTTGTGGTTACCATAAACCTTATATATAATAGCTTATATATGTGATAGTCTATTTTAAATTGATGACTTAAGTTTGAATGCTTTCTAAAGCTCTACAATTTTATTCTCCTCCTTTACATTTTATGTTTTTGATGTTAGAGTTTACATCTTTTTATCTTGTGTATCTTTTGACTAATTATTGTAATTGTAGTTATTTTTACTACTTTTGTCTTTTAACCTTCATACTAGCTTTATAAGTGATTAATCCACTGCCTTTACTGTATATTTAGCTTTACCAGTGAGATTAATGCTTTCTTATGTTTTCTTGTTACTAATGAGTACCTTTTATTTTCAGCTTAACATTTTTGTGAGGCCAGCTTAGTGATGCAGAACTCCTTTAACTTTTGCTTCTCTGGGAAACTCTTTATCTCTCCTTTGACTCTGAATAATAATTTTTCTGGGTAGAGTATTCTTGGTTTGAAGTTTTTCTTTCATACTACTCCCTTCTGGCCTGCAAAGATTCTGCTGAAAAATCTGCTAATGGTCTCATGGGGGTTCCCTGTATGTAACAAGTTATTTTTCTCTTGCTTTTAAGATTTTCTTCTTTTCTTCAACTTTTGACACTTTCATTATACTGTGTATTGGTGTTCGTCTCTTTGGGTTCCTTGTATTTGGAACTCTCTAGGTTTCCTGAATCTGGATGTCTGTTTCTTTCCTCAGATTAGGGAATTTTTCAGCCATCATTTCTTCAAATAAGTTTTCTGCCCTTTCTCTTTCTTTTCTCCTTCTTGGATCTCTATAATGTGAAGGTTAGTCTGTTTGATGCTGTTCCATAAGTCCCTTAAGCTGTCTTCACTTTTTAAATTTATTTTATTCTCATTGTACTCTGATTGGGTGAGTTTCACTGCCCTATCATTGAGTTCAATTATCTTTTCTTCTGCTTTATCTAGTCTGCTATTGAAGCCCTTGGAGCACTTTTTAGTTCAGTTATTGTATTCTTTAGCCCTGTGACTTCTACTTGGTACTTTCTTATATTTTTCTGTCTCTTTGTTGAAGTTCTCACTGTGTTTATCCATTCTTCTCCTGAGTTCGGTGAGCATCATTATGACCATTACTTTGAACTTTTTATCAGGTAAATTACTTATCTATGTTTCTTTAAGGTTTTTTTCTGAAGTTTTATCTTGTTCTTTTGTTTGAAACATATACCTCATTTTTTCATTTTCCTTGACTCTCTGTGTTGGACTCTATCAGATAAATAGCCACCTCTCCCAATCTTGAAGGAGTGGCCTCATGTAGGAGATGAACCTTATCGTTCAACCTTGCTTTTGCTCTTTCTTGTCTTTTAAACCTTTGTGATTGTCCAAGAAGCCTGTTTTCCTTTTAATGGCTCCCAGTAATTGAAGATGTGCCAAGACCTGTCAGTGTCCCAAAGGAGAGGATCTCAGTCGGTTCTTAGATTCAGGCTGACTGGATGCCAGACCCTCAGGTGGCAGCTTTTAATATATACAAATATATACAGTCCTGTGGGACCACAAAGGTAAGCCCCACTGGCTACCACAGCCAGGCAATTTGGAGGTGTCCCCTGGGTGGCAGTCACAAAAATCAGGGCTCCAGATAAGTGTATATGCTCCTGTCTGGGAGATACTGGTGAGCTATAGTCAGGCCAAGGGAGAGCCCCATGATGGCATCCACTGGCCTACATTTCCTGAGAGTACCTTTATAGGCCTCTAAATGTTCACCAAACCTGAGTCTACCCCTCGGTCTGAAGCTGCAAGACAAGCAAATAGGCCTCTTTCATAGAAAGATTGGGAGTGTGTTTCAGTGTGCCGTCTGAGCAGTGCCCTGGGGATGGTAGCCTGCCAAGAACTCTCTCTCCGATTGCTACAGTCCCATCGGACCCAGGAATGTAAACCTTCCTGGCCACCAGAGCCAGGCAATCAAGGGGCATTCCCTGGGTGGCAGCCACAAAAACTGAAACACCAGACGTGAAAACTGGGGTGGCAGATGCATGTAAAAACTCCCCTCTAGGAAATACTGGCACTCAGGAGTGTGGCAGAAGGAGAGTATATAGATGGTACCCATCAGGGGAAGAAAAAAAAAAGATAGCACTCAATGGCTAGAAGGAGGCAGAGGGAGAATACTAAGATGGTGCTTGCCAGCCAACAGACCCCTAGATGTGTGTTAAATTAGATGCCTGGCCCTCAGGCTGATGTTTTAAGATTAGCTCTTTTAGATAAAATCTGGGCTTTTCTCTGTAAACTGCCTCTGTGCTGAGCCCTGGGGTGGGTAAGTCTGCACATGAGTTCTTATGTGCTGTTTCTCAGTTTGCTATGTAGTCTTGTGGGTCTCATGGATGTGAGCCTCGTCGTTTTTCAAAGCTCAAAGTTTTGGGGACTCATCTCTCAGGTGCAGGTCTTAAAAGTTGCAGTGCCCTATGTGGGGTTCAAACTCTTTGCTCCTCAAGGTGAGGCTCTGGATTTTGAGTTCCTTCCCGATTGGGGTCACTGTGCTGGGGATGGGTTTTGTGGTGAGATTGTGTCCCAGCCTCTTATACCAGCTTTGATGTGGATCTTATCTCATTTGCCCGACATGTAGGAGTCACTCAGCCAGGTTTCGGTTTTTCCAGAGGAAGTTGTTCCATATGTAGCTGCAGATTTGGTGAGTCCCTGGGAGGAGGTAAGTTCAGGATCCTCCTACATTGCCATCTCGAACCAAAACCCAAGTTTTTTTATCTTAATAGCTAGATCCTCCCTCCTCTTTTTTGGTAAGGAAATGAATATCTATGCTAAACAGAAAAGAGTAAATAAGAGCAATATAACGGGTTTTTTATTACTTGCTAAAATTTGACATTACTTGTGGTAATGATTCAAGTGAAGTCTAGTATTGTAGAACTGGTTTATCCATCTCAACAGAGAAAGAAATCAACACAAAATCTAGATTCATCCACAGCAAAATGAAGATTCCAAGAAGTCTGGAACAATGTCCTTACTATTCATTGTTTTTCTTATCAAACTTGAGAACATTTCACCACAGTAAAATATTCAGATTTACTTTGAAAGCCATTAATTATAGTAAATATCTCAGTTACTGAGAAATCTTTGGTAAATAATGTGTTAAACATCCTTTAATATTTTAATGTGATCTCTTACATTGACTACTTAAAATAGTGAGATTCCCTTCTCCCCCATTTAGAAGTTATTTAATAAAATGGGGGCATATGCTCTCTACATAAAAAGAAAAATGGAACCTACAATTGAAAGAAACAAATTCTGATTTCTAATACAGTGATAATTTAGGTTCCAATAATTTAGCTATATGATGACTATCTTTTGAGGTATAGAACAGTGGTTTATATTTTTCTTTTACTATAGACCTCTCTTTTGAAAAATTACAAATGCCTTTTGATTAAGTTATCATTATTTAATATATAAAAAAGACATCCAAGAAATATTTTATATACAGTAGAGTAGAATCTCAGAAACTTATATGAAGCCAAATAAGGAATATTTGTTTTTATTTCTAATTATTTTAATTATACTGATAAAATTATAAAAATGTTTTGATAAAGTTGGAATGTCTCCAACTGTTTCTAGCTCCTCCACATTAATTCTAGGTTTAATCAGTTAAAATTTGAAACTTGTCATAAAGGAGAGTGCAGTGGATAAAAACAAACAGTTCAAATGTGCTACTTAGTTTTAATTAGTTTAATATCAGTATATTTATTGAAATTCATTTTAAATTTAAATATTAATAGAATTTATTATTTAGGAATGTTCTTAATTTTTTCTCTAAAATTATAAGTAATTATTTCTTGACTGGACATAATGAATAAATATTAATAGTATGCCCTTGTATTTACAAAATAAAGATCAATATGTGTGTGTACACACAAATATGCACACATAGATAATTATATGTAATGTGTATAAATAAGGAATTGTGTCTATAAATTTTGTATGTGTCTACAAACACACACTCGTACATATAATGTTAGTCTTTTCTTCTTTGGCTTGAATATCGATCTTTCTGTAGGTATAGTAAATCTTTTGAATATTAAAAACAAATTCTCAATGTCAAAAATACAAAAGCCCATGATTTAATCACCTGGTGATGACCAATTTAAGCATTATTTAAATGCCTAAAAATGACTTAAGCAAAATTATATTTTTTAAATAAAATTTATTGTTTAGAATGGTTTAAGATGTACAGAAAACTTGTGGAGATAATTCAGAGAATTCTCATATACCCTGCACTCAGTTTTCCCTACTACTAACATCTAATATTAATATGGCATATTTGTTAAAATGAATGAACCAATGAATAAATATTGATTCATTATTATTAACTAAAGCACGTACTTTATTCAGATTTTCTTAGTTTTTACCTGTTTTCCTTTTCCTGTTCCAAGATTCCATCCAGGATTTCACAATGTATTGTGGTGTCATGTTTTCTTTGACTCCTCTTGGCTATGACAGTTTCTTAGACTTTCCTCATTTTTGATAACCTTGATCATTCTCAGCACTACTGGTCAGATAGTTTGCAGAATTTCCCTCAATTGGGATTTGTCTGATGTTTTCCTCATGGTTAAAATATGATCATGAGTTTCAGGGAGAAAGACCTCAGATAAAGTCCCATTTCCATCACATTGTATCAAGGGTATATATTATCACATGCTCATTTGCTGTGGATGTTGGTATTAATCACATGGCAGAGGTAGTGTTTGTCAGTTTTCTCCCCTGTAATGTTGTTTGCCCCCCTTTCCATACTGTATTCTTTGTAAAGAAGTCACTATGTACAGTGCAGATTTAAAAAGGGGAGAGTTCTGCTCCACCTCCTTGAGTGTGTATCTACACAAATTATTTAGAATTCTTCTGCATGGGAAATTTGTCTCTTCCTCCCTTTACTTACTTATTCAATCATTTATATTAGTGTGGACTCATGGATTTTTATTTTATACTTGGAGTTATAATCTAATACTACTTTATTATTTTTAAAAAAAATTTTATTAAGGTATGATTGACATAAAAATCTGTGCCTATTTAATGTATATAACTTGATAAGTTTGGAGATAAGATATTCCAGACTCCTCTTGTATATTTTCTGCCCCAGTCTCAGAATCAGCTATTTTTTCCCAAGGAATCTTGCTTCCTTTTATGGGAGAATGGTATTAAAAACCAAGGTCTAGGTGCTAGGTGTGCTCATTGCTACTGAGATGTCATTGCTTCTAGGCCTTCTCAGCTGACAGAGCAAGGAAATATGTGTGTGTGTCTTAACCAGTTTATATGCACACATAGGTAAATATTTCTATATCTGACCATCTGTGTCTATATTAAGCTAACCATGAGTTCATATTGATATCTCTGAATGTAATCCATTATCACATGTATTGTTCTGACTTACTCTCTTGCTTATTTGTAAACTCCCACTCCAAGAATGAGAAGCCAGGCTCCCATCACCCACCGTTTACTTAATTGATCAATTCCAGTTTACATGTATAGCAGTATCAGAATTGTTAACGTGTGCCTTCATGTTGGGGGGAGGGAAGCTTTATCAGCTAGAGTACAGTTATTATATTCATTTCTTCTGAATTTGTTTTTACTGACTCCACTCATTTGCAAGATTACTTAGGGTAATACCTTTCCCTTCACTTTCTTCAGTAAACCTGTTTCATACATTCGTAATATAGTTAGATTCTTTGTTACAGTTGACATTCCATCCTTGGATCCCCCAACTAAATAAATTATTATTTTTTTTAATTATACATTCAGGTTCACCCATTGCTCTGTAAAGTTCTATGGGTTTTGTTACATGGACAATGTCATGTATCCACCATTATAGTATTATAAAGAGTAGTTTCACTGCCTAAAAAATCTCCTCTACTTCGTTTATTTAGCCCTCCTCCTCTCCCTTGAAATCTTTAGCAACAACTGATTTTTCTAGTGTCTTTAAAATCTGCCTTTTCTAGAATGTCATATGATTTGAATCATTTGGCGTGGAACTTTTCAGACTGGCTGCTTTCACTTAGCGATATACATTAAAGTTTCATCTATTTCTTTTCATGTCTTGGTAGCTCACTTCTTTTAATAATACTGTTTCATTATATGGATGTATCCCAGTTTGTTAATCCATTCACCTATTGATGCACATCTTGGTTGCTTCCAAGTTTTAGCAATATGAATAAAGCTGTATGAATAAATTATGAACATTTCTTCCTTTTTCAAATTAGTTGAGTAAATACCAAGAAGCACACTTGTGGGATAATATGGTAAGATTATGTTTAGCCTGTAAAAAGTGCCAAACTATCATCCAAGGTGGCTATAACATTTGTATTCCCACCAGCAATGAAAGAAAGTTCCTGTTGCTCTGCATCCTTGCTAGCAATTGGTATTGCCAGGTACTTGGATTTTTTTCATTTTAATAAGTGTGTAGTGATATCTACTTGATGTTTTAATTTTTAATTGGCTGGGATCAAGTGAATTTAAGCATTGTTTCATATGCTTATGTGTCATTTATATATCTTCTTTAGTGAAGTGTCTGTTCATATATTTTGCCCATCTTTTAATTGGGTAGTTTTTTTCTTATTGTTTAGTTTTAAGAGTTCTTTGCATATTTTGGATAACGGTCCTGTATCAGATATATCTTTTCAAAATATTTTCTCCCATTCTGTGGCTTGTCTTCTCATTCTGTTGACAGTGTCTTTCACTGAGCAGTTTTTAATTTTAATGAGGTATAGTTTATCAGTTATTTCTTTTGTGAATCACACTTTTGGTATTATATCTAAAAAGTCATTGCCAAACCCAAAGTCATCTCGATTTTCTTCTATATTATCTTGGAGGAGTCTTATAGTTTTGCACCTTACATTTAGATCTATGATCCATTTTGAGTTAATTTTTGTGCAAGTTATAGGTTCTGTGTCTAGATTAATTTTTTTAAATGTGGTTATCCAGTCTTCCAGCACTATTTGTTGAAAACACCACCCTTTCTCCACTGAATTTGCTCCTTTGTAAAAGATCAGTTAATTATATTTGCATGGTTCTATTTTGGGGCTTATTATTCTGTTTTGTTGAGCTATATGTCTGTTTTTTTCCCAAGAACATAGTGTCCTGATTACTGTGGCTTTATATTAAGTCTTGCAATTGGGTAATGTGAGTCCTCCGACTTTGTTCTTCTTCAGTATTTTGTTGGCTAGTCTAGGTCTTTTCCTTTTCTATGCAACTGTTAGCACCAATTTGTCAATATCTACAAAATAGCTGGCTGGAATTTTGATTATATCATTGAACCTATAGATCAAGTTGGGAAAAGCTAACATCATAAAAATGTTGAACTGTCCAATCTATGAACATAGAAAAATCCATTTAGTTATTTTTTGATTTCTTTAATCAGAGTTTTGTAATTTTCTGCATATAGATCCTGTACATATTTTGTTAGATTTGTAGTTGGAGTTTTTAAATTTTGGTACTATTGTAAATGGTATTACATTTTTACATTTCAAATTCCAGTTGTTCATTGCTGTTGAATAGGAAAGCAATTAACTTTTGTATATTAACTATGTATTTGTGACTTTGCTGTAGTCACTTATCAATTTCAGGAGGTTTTTTGTTAATTCTTTGGAATTTTCTACCTAGACAATCATGTCATTTGTGAACAAGAACAGTTGTATTTCTTCTTCCCAATCTATACAATTTTTTTCTTTTATTGTCTTATTTCACTATCTGGGAATTCCAGTACAGTGTTGAACAGAAGTGTTGAGAGAGGCTATCCTTGCCTTGTTCATAACCTTAGGGGGAAAGTGTTCAAATCTCATCTTTGAGTATGATGTTACCTGTAGGATTTTTGTAGATGTTCTTTATGAAGCTGAGTAAGTTTCCCTCTGTTTTGTGTGGCTGAAAGTTTTTCTTATGAATGAGTGTTGGATTATGTCAAATGATTTTGCTGCATCAACTGATATGACCATATGATTTTTTTTTGTTTTCTTTTTGATGTGGTAGATAACATTGATTTTTCAATGTTGAATCAGACTTGCCTACCTGGAATACATATCACTTGGTCATGGTGTTTAATTCTTTTTATGTATTTTTATATTTGATGTGCTAATATATATTATTTTGCATCTATATTCAGGATCAATATTGGTCTGTAGTTTCCCTTCTTGCAATCCCTTTAACTTTTTTTTTGCATTAAGGTAATTCTGGGCTCATAGAATGGGTTAGGAAATGTTCCTTGTGCTTCTATTTTCTGGGAGAGATATCAGAGTACTGGTATAATTTCTTCCTTAAAATTAGAAAAATTTCCTTAAAAGTTAGAAATTAACAGCAAGGCCATCTGGCCTAGTGATTTATTTTTTGCTGGATTATTAATAATTAGTTCTATTATTTTAATAGAAAGAAGCCTAAAAAGATTACTTCTCCTGTGTGACTTTTTTCTTTTAATGTCATTCAAGGAATTTTTCTATGTCATTTAAGTTTTTAAGTTTGTGGTCATAGAATTTTTCACAATATTCCTTTATTATAATTTTAATATCTGTAGGGTCAGTGGTCATGATCTCTCTTTCATTTCTGAAATCTTTAAATTATGGACTCTTGTTTTTTTTGTTGTTCAGTTAGCAATAACTATATCAATTTCATTGATCTTTGTAAAGAAGTGGCTTTTGGTTTTATTGTTTTTTTACTATTGTTTTCTTGTTCTCAATTTCATTGATTTCTGCTCTAATTTTTATTCTTTAATTTGCTTCTCCTTGTTTTCAGCTGAAATTACTCTTCTTTCTCTAGTTCCTCAAGGTGTAACATTTGATTAGTGACTAAATCTTTTACTCTAACATATGCATGTAATGCTACAAATTTCCCTGTAAGCACTGCTTTTGCTGGCATACGACAAATTTTGACAAATAAAATAAAGATGAAATAAGGATACTTAAAAAAAGGTGAAGGAATTTATTAGCAGACAACATGCTGAATGAAATTTCATAGGAACTCCTGCAAATAGGAGGAAAATGATACCAGATTAAAACTTACATCTACACAAAAGACTAAAGAATGATGGAAATGGTAAATGTGTAGATAAGTATAAAGGTTATATTCTAATTTCTTTATCTGTAAAACTATTTGAATTTTTAATGCAAAACTAATAATAATGAATTATAAAATTAAAACAAGTAGAAGTAAAAGGTATGATATAAGAGCACAATTGATTTGTGAAGTAAAAATAAACTATACTATGTTAGTTTTTCATTATATGTGAAGTTATATAAAAATTATTTAAAATTACACTGTTAAATTATAGCTACATACTATACTTCTTAGAAAATTAATTATGAAAATATAAAAAAGCAGCGAGGCACAACTAATAAGTTGAAGAGGAGATAAGATGGAATACTAAAAAATACTCAAACCAAAAGAAGGCAAGAATAGAAGATAAAAAAGAAAAAAACTAGATGAAAACAGTAAAAAAATACAGAGAAGATTTTTAACTTAAACCCAACCATATCGATAATACATCAAATGTTAGTAAATTAAACACATTAATTAAAAGGAAGGCTATTTTAGACTTAAAGAAGATTCACTGCTTACTGCCTATAAAACATAGTCTTTATAGATTAAGATTAACCATAAAAGAATGGGAGAAAATGCCACAAAAACACTAATCTTTAAGTACATGCACATACACGCAATCACTAATCAAAAGAAGTCGAGTGGATATATTGATATTAATATTATTCAAAGTAGAAAACAGGACACGACATGGAATATTCTCTAAAACCATAGAATGGATCACAAAACAAGTCTTTATACATTTCAAATGACTAAAATTATAAGGCTATATCCTTTAACTCAACAAGGTTAAATTAGAATTAGATACTTGAAAGATATGTAGAAAATCATCTAATAAGATAATTTAAAACACACTTGTAAACAATCCTTTAGCCAAATAAGTTGGACAATAATTCTATTATTAGAAAATAACTTGAACTAGTTTGATAAAGTTGTAGGATACACAATTAACATATACAGAAATCAGTTGCATTTCTATACACTAATAATGAACTATCTGAAAAGGAAAGAAAAAAATCCCCATTTACAATAGCATCAAAAACAATAAAATATTTAGAAGTAAATTTAGCCAAGGAGGTTAAAGATGTGTACATTCAAAACCATAAGATATTTAATGAAAGATAATCGAAGACACAAATAAATGGAAAAATAGCCTTTATTCACAGATCAGAAGAGTTCCTCAAAAAATTTAAAATAGGACTACTATATGATCCAGCAATTCCACTTCTGGGTATATTCAAAGGAGATAAAATCACTATCTCAAGGAGATATCTGCACCTCAATGTTCATTGCAGTGTTATTTTCCATAGCCAAGACATGCAAACAACATAGGTTTCCATTGGAATGGATTAAGAAAGTGTGTGTATATGTGTGTGTGTGTGTGTACAATATAATGTTGCATATATATATATAATATTATAAAGAATAATGAATATTATTTAGCCATAAAACAGAAGGAAATCTTGTCATTTGCAATAACATGGATGAATCAAGAGGACATTATGCTAAGTGAAGTAAATAAGAGAAAGACAAATGCTGTATGATCTCTCTTATACGTGGAATCTAAAAAGATGAAAATCATAGAAACAGATTGTAGATTTGTGGTAGGTAGGAGTGAGGATATGGGGAAAAGGATGAAAATGGTCAAAGTACGAACTTTCAGTTGTAAGATGAATAAGTTCTGTGGATTTAATGTACAGCATGGTGACTGTAGTTAACAATACTGTATTTTATACTTGAAAATTGCTAAGAGAGTAGATCTTAAAAACTCTCACCATAAAAATAAGGGAACTATGTGAGGTGATGGATGTGTTAACTAAACTTATTGTGGTGATCATTTTACAATATATACATATATCAAATTATCATTTCGTACACTTTAAACTTATACAATTTTATATGTCAATTATCTCAATAAATTGGTAAACAAAATGAAATAAAGGCAAGCCACAGATTGGGAGAGAATACTTTTGGTGCGTATATATGACAAAAGACTCATACTCAGAATATAGAAGGAAATTTTATTTCTCCACATAAAAAAATAAAAACAATTAAAAAATGGAATGGACATTTTACAAATGAAGATATATAGATTGGCAATAAATACTGAAGAAAGGCTCGGCATCTTTAGTCATCAGGAAAATAGAAAGTAAAACCACAATTAAATTTTCTGTTAGCTAGAATGGCTAAAAGTTAGGAGACAGACAATATCAAGTTTTGACTAAGATGTGAAATTACTGGAATTCATAGGTTGCTGGTGTGAGTGTCAAATATTATAATTACTCTGAAAAACCCCTTGGCAGTTTCTTATAAAGTTAAGTGTATACTTACCACATGACCAAGCAAATCTACTGCTAAATAAATTCTAATCCTAAGGTAAATTTGTAAATATTTCCAAAAAAAAGATTTATACAGAAGTGTTCACAGAACTTCACTAATAATAGCCAAACACTAGAAACAACTCAAATGTCCAAAAAACAGTGCAGTGATACAGATTGTGATATGTCTATACAGCGAATATTGTTCAGCAAGGGGAAGAAATGTACTAATACATGCAACAACATAATTAAATCTCTAAAATATTACGTGAGTGAAGGAAACCAGACCAGACACAAATAAGTACATACTGTGTAATTCCATGTCTGTGAACTTCTAGAATAGGCAAAATTAATCTGTTTTGAATAGTCAGCATATAATTGTATGCCTGAAGTGGAAGTCTGGTGAATGTCTTGCAAAGGAATCTTTTTGGGTAATGAAATTATTTTAATTGGGGTGGTGGCTATGTGGTTTTAAACACGTCTAAATTCATTGACCTCTATATTTAAATTAATGCATGTTATTGTATATATATTATGGTTCAATATATTTAAATATCTAAGAAAGGTACATCAGATTTAAAGAGTATCACTTATGTCCCAAGTTCTGGCTACAAGTTATGCTAGGAAAATGAATTATTTGTCTGTACCTTGGTGAGAGAGAATAATAAGGTAAAAAAATTCTCCAAACAAAATGTGTTCAAAGATACTTAGTAACCAAAAAGCATGATAAACTTATCTCTTATATATATACTACTAGTGCAATAGGCAAAAATAGAAGTGAAAAAGAAACGAAATTATTCTTTAAGAATTTTGATAGTCTATATAGAAAGTACAAGGGACTCTATGAACCAATTAGTAGTACGTTAGAATGATAAGAGTTTAATAGAATAGCTTGACACAAGAAAAATATATAATATTCAATAATTTCCATTCATTATGAATAAACAATTAGATATCATTTGGAAAATAATACCACTCACAATTGGCCCGAAAACTAAAAATTTCATAGAAGTAAATCTATCAAATATTTGCAAGAATGTTAGGGAGAAAAGCCTAAAATGATAATGAAGACATAAAACTTTCACTGATTTTTGTCATTAACAAATTATTAGGAATTTTTTTATTAACAATTATCAATTTAAGATTTTCATCAGTCCTAGTAAATTCTCAGCCCATGTATTTTTGAATTTTGCCTCCCTTTGCATCCTTCTCCCTATTCTCTTTTTTCTGAAAATGCTATTAGGCTATTATTGTTGGAGCATCTGAGTTTTGATTCTCACCCAACAGAGATGATTCAATTTTTGTCTTTCTATATCTCTTTCATATTTTTGATCGAATTACCATATAAGATCCATGAGAACAGAAACATTTGTCTTTTTTTCCCATCACTAATTCATCCCAAGTGACTGGAACAGTTGTTGGCACGCTGCAAGTACTCAGTGAATATTAGTTGAATTAAAAGATGCATAATGCATAATGCCTCTTGCTGTGTTCTTGGTGAATGTCCCAGTTACAGTCTTCTAAATGTAGAACAATAAGTATAGATCTGTGATTAAGAGCATGGACTCTGATACCAGAATATCTTGGAGAGAATTTAGGATCTACCACTCAGTTAAAAATTACCAAGTGTTTTTGGACACATTGCATCTTTTAATTTATTTGCAAAAAGGGGATAATAGAGGTTTGCTGTGATGATTAAATAGAGTTAGTATATAATATGCTTGGAACATTGCCTGCCATATCATAAGGGCTTTCTAAGTGTCTACTACTAATCTGCTAATTCCTTATTTAGTTGTCTCAGGTCTGTCAACTAGACCACTTATTGCCTTTAAAATTTCAGTGACCACATTTTGTATTTCCAATGTTATTATTATTCTAAATATTAACTATATTTTTTAAATATTTTTAAAAACTATTGAAGTATAATATAATTCTAGAAATGTGGACATATTATAATTATAAAGATTGATGAATTTGCCCAAAATAAAAACTCATATTATCTGCACCTAAATCAAGAAACATGATATTATCAGGACCCCAGGAGTTCCCTTTTCTTCATCTCAGGCATTGCATAATATCTCATCACTGTATAGGATTCCATAGTGAAAATACTCTGAATATATCGCAATTTACGATCCGTTGTACTGTTGGTGGTCATTTAGGTTATTTTCAGTTTTTATAACCAACAGGTTTTATTTCATAAGCTTCTGTTTTTGAATCACTGATGCTAATTCCTTCTTTACCTCTTTTAAAATTTAAATATAATTATCTAAAATGTCTTCAAATTGTTATATTGATCCTATTTCTTATTTTGATTAATGGTTCTTTTGACTAATTTTTCTCATGTGTCTTGTAGTTTTTGTTTGTGAGCTTCTAATTCAAAGATATTTTTTCCATATATATGGTATCCCTGAGAGATATGATATTAAACCAGATTTACATTAGTGAATCAATTTTGATTTCTCAACCAACAGAGAGATATGTTAGCCTTTAATCACATGCAGATCAACCCACGACCCAATCACTTATGCATGGCCATGCTTCTGCCCTCAGTCACAGGCGTATTTTGTTCTTCAGCTACCAACTCAGGCAGGCGGGTGAAGTATTCTAATACCAATTCATGTGCTCTCTTCCTGGCCCTCTAAGTTGTGTATGCAATAGGCAGTTCCAGTATCTCACTATATGAAGCAACTCTCCATAAAGCTTCAGCCTGTGCTTCTCGTATTTTCTATTTCTGGTCCATAAGGACATTTTTAGCACAGGTGCATAATTAATTAATTATTTTCACATTTTATCTAGCATATCTCTTTAGTTGGAGGAGAAAAGTTTCAATGTTTGTTATATCCACAGTCTTAACTTAGAACATCTGTATTAACTTTATAGTTAAAAAATATTTTCTTGTTTCTGTTTCCCTGTTTCATAAAAGCATCTTTACTTTCAACATAAAAATTTAAAAACAAAAACAACTTGCCAACTTATACTATTCTATTATATCTGTCTATTACAGTATATCCTAACTTAATTCCAAATTTTCACTTGTTTCAAGTAGAATAATCTTTGATTCATCTTCTTATGTAGTTAACTTATATGAGAATTTTCATTACATGTCAAGAATTAGAACACTAAATAAGAGGAAATATGGTAATAATAACAACATTTGAGTAAAGTATTTTCTTTCTCAAATATTTAACCCTTTATATTTGGTCTATCAAGTGAATGCAACAATATTATTTCTCAGCTTTTAAAATTTATTCACATTATTCATTTGTGAGTTTACGAATTATAGAAGGAATCTACACTGGTTTTTATGTCCCAATATAATTTATGAAGAATTCTGTGTGATATGATTTAATTTCCAATTAGAAACAAAATTAAAATTACCTAAGAGGTTTATATTTCTTTGAAAATGACGAAGGCAATCCAAAGCATCAATATTTTCTCTGGTGTATTCATTAGGAGTAGGAACATTAATTAAAATGATGGTCATATCATTTATTAGTCTTCATTCAATAAGATAGATTACATTTTTATCTTAAATCTTAATTATACAACGGATTTGTATACATACCACAATAATAGCATTATTAGACACAAACACTGACTATCATGAATTTAAAATCCCAGACCACAATATGAATACTTACATGTGTTGTATATGTGTATATGTGTGTGTATATCCATTAGTTAACCTGTTCCACAGCATATATACCCATTAGTACACTATATTAAGTGTATATTATATTATATGTATATATGTATATTGGTATACATATATACACACATTAGCATGGATATGGATATATAAATATCCATATATATTTAATATATCCATATAGAGAGTGTGTGTATATATATATCCTTATATACTGAGTATGGATATAAAATCAATATGCCTTTACATCTGACATCTGTCACATCAACCTCCTCAACTGTGTAAACTTCTTCCATTCTTGAGCCTACCCCATCCTTGTTTCCTTTGCTTGGTTCTCACATATATTCCTCAAGGTACAGTAAGAAAATCACCTCCTGGCAAGCCTTCATGACCATCCCTCTCTGATTAAGGAACTTCTTTTGGGTACTCTAATATCTCTCTATGTCTAAATATATCTGAGGACTGGCAGCTATGATATACATTAGTAATTTTCAGTCTCTTCTCTTAGAGAAGTACATTTCAGATATCATAGGACTGACGGCCTTGCTTTGCATCACTGTTTATCCATCTTCTAAAGCAACACTTCTCCAAGTTTAATGCACATACTGAACACCTGGTGACTTGTTAAAATGCATATTCTGATTTTTTTTTATTTTAATTTTTATTTATTTTATTTTTTTCCCCCAAACCCCCAGTAAATAGTTGTATGTCATAGCTGCACATCCTTCTAGTTGCTGTATGTGGGACGCGGCCTCAGCATGGCCGGAGAAGCAGTGCATTGGTGCGCGCCCGGGATCCGAACCCTGGCCACCAGCAGCGGAGCGCACGCACTTAACCGCTAAGCCACGGGCGGCCCTGCAGATTCTGATTTAATGCGTCTGGAATTGATTTCGGTATTTATAACAAGCTTCCAGGTGATGGTGATGCCAATGCTGACGATCTGTGGATCACACTTTGAGAAACAAGGCTCTAAATCTGCAATGATAGTGGTTATGACATTAACACCTATAGCTCCAGCGTTTGTTCAATATCTTCAACATAGTAGCTCCTCAATAATGCTGAATGACTGGATAAATGAAATAGTAACAATAAATATTTTGTTTTAAACAAATAACAAAATAAATATTTTGATTCAATAAGTCATAATAAATATTTAATGCTCAGTGTTTCAATTTTTCTCACAATAATCACATAAGGTAGTTTTTACGGTTTGTAAATATTCAAGTGGTTCAATATTAAATTATTTCATAGTACAAAGAACTAGGAAGTGTCAGATTTCTTATTCTGTCTTCACATTCATCCTTAGTTTATTTTTCTATATACTACATTACTACTACACCTGCCTATTCTCCCTACTTAAAATAACCAAACAGCATTTTCAGAAAAATTTTATTCTTTTCAAAGAATAAAATATTTATGTGTGTTTTGAGTGTATTTGTGTGTTGCTTTACCTTTCTATATGCCTCAGTTTCATCATTCATATAATTTTAATAATAATCCCATTTCATTGTGGTGGTATGAGGATCAAGGAAGATAGCCTGTGTAAAGCAATTAGCAAAATGCTCAGAATGACATGCATTTAATAAGTGTATGACCTAATGACAGAAAGATGGGTCTGAATCCATAGACAGTCTCTGTTGAGGGGAAAAAATATACAGTGTAATTGAGATTTGATTCTATTTTTCTTTCATGGCAAATAGCAATTGGCATATGAGATGTAATGAGATATGACTGCTCATATTTACTATGCACTTTTCTTTAGAGAAGGTATGTAAGACAATATCAAAGAATGGTGATTTTGGTATGGAAAACAGTGCTCTCCATCCACAGAACTCAAAACATGTTGGCTGATATAATAAGATAAACTTGCACGGCCTCTTTTTATATGTATGTAGTAGAGTGCTTAAAAATATCATGAAATCCAAAATAATAATTTATTAAATATATAATTATATTAATTATATATTATGTCGATTTTCTCATTTTCAAAGTTGAAGATACTTAAACAACAGGAACTCTCATTCATTGCTCATGGAAATGCAAATGGTACAGCCACTTTGTAAGGCAGATTGGTGCAGTTTCTTACGCAAGTAAACATATTCTTACCATATAATCCAGCAATCATGCTCCTTGGTATTTACCCAAAAGAATTTAAAACTCAATGTCCACACAAAAACCGACACACATATGTTTATAGCAGCTTTGCTCATAATTTCCAAAACTTCAAAGCAACTAAGATGTCCTTCAGTAGGTGAGTGGATAAATAAATGGTGGAATATCCATACAATGTAATATTATTCAGCAATAAAAATAAATGAGCTATCAAGCCACAAAAGGACATGGAGGAAATTTAAATGCATATTACTAAGTGAAAGAAGCCAATTTGAAAAGGCTATATACCATATGATTCCAACTACATGGCATTCTGGAAAGGTCAAAACTTTGGAAACAGTAAAAAGATCAGTGGTTGCTAGGGGTTAGGAGAGAGAGAGAGAGACTAGTAGTTGGAGCATAGGGGATGTTTAGGACAGTGAACATATTCTGTGTGATACTATAACGATGGACACATGATATTATACATTTGTTAAAACCCACAGAATGTACAACACCAAGAGTGAACCCTAATGTAGACTATGGACTTTGGGTGATAACCGTGTGTTAATATAGGTTCATCAATTGTAACAAATGTACCACTCCAGTGGATGTTGATGGCAGGGGAAAACCGCACGTGTGGGGGAAGGGAGGCTATGGGAACTCTCTATACGTTCTGCTCAACGTTGCTGGAGCCTAAAAACTATTGTCTATTCTAAAAAATAAGTATATATATTTTTTAAAAAGTGGGAGACTCCCTAAATTTGATTGAGGGTTTACGTTTTTCAGCACTAGCTAGGGTTTAACAATCTATTTTGAAAATTGGAAACATTAGAAATTAGAAAATATCCTATTTATCAAACTATTTGAAAGCTACTCAACCTGGGATTTTTTAAGTGAAATAATTTGCAAAATATAAAAAAGTATGTAAGTATCAAACACTGCTGTCAGATACACCCTGCCATGTGTCACGCTCATGGTCTACTTAGGATGAACACGTCTCCATAATGCCTTTTAGAAATATCCAAATATACGAAAGGTTTCCATTTTCAATTTTGCAAGACTTACATTATTCTAATTTTGAAGCAGAATTCCAATTTCTCAATACATCTCATCCATTTACTAGTACCTATACTTTTCACATCTATATAAGCTTTTCAAATTTAGCAAAGCAGTTTTGAAAAGTGATGAGACCTGACTTAATACAGATTATTGAAAAAGAAATTACTTTGCCTCTTCAATTGTTTGCTGTAACACTTAGAAATATTATTGCTGCACATTAACTCAAACTAGTTTTAATGTCAATACATTTCTCATCTCATCGAATCTCCTCAACTATGTGAATTTATTTTATATCTGGGATGGCATACCTGATAATAGAATAGGGGTGATAGAGTAAAGCTTATGAGGGAGACTACAAAATGACTAAACCTCATAAAGTTTTCACTAGAAAAGAGGCAATATCCTTAAGACTTACGAGGAGTTATTGTGAAAGAAAAGTTAGTTTACTTAATAACATAGACTCACATCCATTTGAATCCTAAGCATAAGCTTTATTTATCTGCATAAATCTGCATAATTTCTGTTTTAGAAGAATAAATCTGAGATATTACGAAGACAGCCTCCATAATTCTGTTCTATGTGGCACCTCAAATGTTCATGCTCAATAAATGTTTGTTAAAAATAACATTTCTGCAATCACAAAATATTTGCAATGTGCGAGAGGACAATTAGCCTGCTGTTAACCATTTTCAAATATAAGGCACCTCAATTGGATACTGCGGTTTACAGCCTTACCATTTAAAAATGATTTCTTATTCCTACATAACCCTAAAAGCTAATTGATCATTTCCACTATAAAAAGCTAATCGATACATAATTTCCAATTTGTGTGTTTAACTGTATATATAAATAAGAATAAATTTTAAATGAAAAATGTTTATTCTGATCTCTGTCAGTGTTATAATTAACTTGCCAATTTTCAAAATTCATATATATATTTCTCAGTTATCTTGATCAGGACAATTTTTGGTGTAGCGACTACTTATAATAGTGAGATGTCATCTCTTTCTCCTTTTGTATTTTGTATTTTTTTGATAATTGCTTAATTTCGCTGTAATATCAGCAGTGCTTTCTCAGTAAACAACTCCAAATTGTTTGGTAATAACTAAATGCTTTACAATGTATTTTGTAAGCCCTCTTAGAAATGCTTCAACTCTAAGTAACTGGCACTTAAAACTGTCAGGTGCTATGCCTAATTAGCTTTGCATACAAAGTGCATCTTTATTAGAAAAATTTTCTGCCTATAATTCGATCTCTGTAATTTTCTTTCCTTAATCCAACTCCTAAATGAAAACATTTATTGACGCCTAATTGTGCTAGCCATATGCTAGGCACTGATTATGTAAATATGAAGAGAACAGGTCCCTTCTCCAAGAATTCATAAACTAATGGAGTAAAAAGTAAAGTTCCAAGTGTTACAGTAGAACCTGTAAAATAGGTAAGCAGAAACAGTGAATCACATCTAATGGGAGCCAAAAGTCTAATTTTGAAATTCTCCTTTAAGCACTTGAATTAAGCTCACTAAGAACACTATTTTAGAAACCAAAGTAATCTAATGGTTATAAACTTATATGTGTAAACCTGTCACACTCACCTAACTTTCACAATGACTCTAATGTATCCATTTCTTGAACTTTATTTTCTACTCCATTAAAATGAAAGTTATGTGTGTATTTGTGTGTGTATATGTGTGTGTATGTGTGTAGAAACCTGATGCTGAACTTTTGCTGAAGGGCACATGTGTTTCCTCATATTTATAAACTTTAGTCTTTGGAAGGAAGTGAATATAACAAGAAGGATTTAAATCTGACTTTTAAAAATTCTCTGATTTCATTAACAAGATAAATGATCATAACTGAACTAGAAAATTTTTTGTTGATGATCTATGTTGAAGACTAAACAGAGTTTTCTAAATGCTTTAGGATTCAAGCCCTCTCCGTTTTCCTTCAAAAATGAAGTTAAGAATCACTAATACTCCAATAGTAAAAGTTAAACTAGCATTAAGATTCAGGTCCAACTAAAACTTTAGAGTGTACTGATGGTTAAAATCCCCTATATTTAAAGACGTTAGACTTTCTGTAGGTAGCACATCTGACTTAAATAATTTAATTAGCATCAATAGAATAAGACATGTTTAATATTAAATGAACATGCAGCATAATAATTTATTAAAAACAAGCATGATTATGATGATTATTGTTCACTCTGCCCCTCTACTTTATTCCTATACCTTTCCTGTTGATCAGTGCAGGAGAGAAATCAAACAACTAACTAGAACACTGAAAATTTGTGGTCTCCAAACTCACGTGGTTTCCCAACGCCTTTCAGTATCTTCCAAAATGTCCCTAATTAGTTTCCTCTCCTGCTCATTAAGTTTTCTGTTTCAAAATATCTCTGCTGTCTTTGGTCCCCCTATCCTACCACCGTGCCCACTTAATTACAGCAAATGACCTCACTTCCAACTTTATAAGAGAAAATAGTATCTATTACAAACATTTGTTGAGCTCTCCTATTAATCTAAATTATTTTTCAAAGAGATTACAAGTTATATGGCAAACCATTTTGGTTACTATTTGCTTCTGTACCTGTCACTTTCTTCTGTACCTGTCATTCCCTTAGACTCTTCCATAAGTTTTTTCTCCTGTTGGAATCAAACTTTTTCATCCATGTTCTGGACTCCATATGCTTCAGCACTCTCAGTGGTGTCACTCCATTCATTGCCTCGTTATTGGTTTCCCATTGTTGTTATCCTCATTGCTTGGTTTCCATGAGAATTTGTTTCTCATTCTTCAAAACTTTCCTTCATCCTTAAATCTCTCTCTCTCAATATACCATCCTTTTTCCTGCCTCCCCCTGTTCAACTACTACTCAATAGTAATAATTATTTCTATGCATTGTACCCATTTCCTTATTTCGCACTTACCACAGAATTCATTTTTGCGTTCATTCATCCTGCTAAAACTGTAACTTTGCATCAGACCCTATACTACACACTAGAATTATAGTAGTAAATAAACAGACAAGTTTGGACTTTACATTCTATTGATAAGAATCAGAAATTAAATACATATCTCAGAGAGTGATAAAGGCTATGAGGAATAATAAATCAGGGTAAAGGGATAGCTAGAAGAGGGTGGTGGAAGCTCTTTCTGATAAAGGAAAGTATAAAGACACCTGAGGGAGTGGAAATCAGATGGAAGGCTTAGATAATGATTGGTACAAATGTGTTAAGGCTGGACCTTGCGCACAATCCTGCATAATCTGATGTTTACTGCCACCCCTCCACCCACCTTAAAAATGTCTCACTAAAACCAGAAAACAAGTACAATAAAAGACCATTAAATGCTAGTTCCCTGAACTACAACCTGTTGGTAAGGCAAAGCTGAGATTATTCTTTCAAGGTACGGGACAGTACTGACTTGATAAAGTCTCGGTAGTGTCTTGGAGTGTGGAAGACAAAGTTAGGACCATTATGAGATGTGGATTCTTGTTTAAGATAGGTTGTCATTTAATTTGCAGGCTTGATTAGGATTGGTTAAGGATAATAATATAATAGTTGAGGAGTAGTGGGAATAGCAAGGTGAGAGTATTGACGTAAAGGTTTCTAAGAGTCTTGGGAAGTTTGATACTCTCTGTTCAAAAATAGAACAGTTTGGTTTTTAAGGTAAATGAGTTTTTGTAAGTGTCCGAAAATGAACAATAAAATTATTTGCAACTTTTATCTTTCCAAGCAAAAGCTTTAAATTCAGGTTAATTAAGACAATAAACTATAATGTTGAAGAGAGTCAAATATTAAGGCCATATAAATGTAAACACGTGGAAGATATTACTTTACATATTAATATAAGCTATGCAGGTATAGATGGTTTTGTTTCTCCTTACAGTCATTCTTCACCCAGAGCTCAAGCTAGACCATTAACATCTGAGGATATGATCAAACCAGAGATTCACTGCTACATAAGATGTCGTGATCACAAGTCAAGTTTCCAGGCTGATTGTTTCTACCTTGAGAGTGTTAGATTCCTCTGTTCTTTTTGTTCGGTGATCATTTATTGGCTCTTTGGTTGGCACAGAGTTGGCACAGCAGTATTTGAAGTTGAGAACACATATAAAAACACTGCAACACCAACAAATACTGAGACAAGGATTATTACCACAATTTGTAGTCCAATTCTCAGCTAGAGTCCAGAGTGTCCATATTAAGTAAAGAGAATATGTCCCATCCCCAATATAAAGAGCCCACAAAACAAGATATGGGATTATTAAACAAATTATTCAATTTTATTATTTCTTTGCTTTCCAAACCTGTTAGTAATAGTAAAGATACTACAGAGATCTGCTGAGGTATAAGCACAGTATTCTTCCTCTAAATACCACAAGCTCTCCTTTCGAGGACAATTATCTATCTAAAAATGGCTTTATTTTCAAACACCATCTGCCTGATTCCATGAACTTCCCAGGTAAGGAGTTCACTAGCCCTGGTGGCATTGTCTAGCCTTCCTGCTATTCTATCACATATTTTTCTGGATATAAGAGTTTTTCTACTTTCTGGGCCTCTTGTAAAGCATGAAGTAAAGAGTCTTGAAGATAGAGAAAACAATCAGAATTCATCTTGAGTCATTAGGGTTTTGGTTCTCAAAATTAATTTTTCCTTCTGTTTTTTTCTTCAATTAAATTATCTAATAACCTCCTCTTCCTAGAGGAAATGCTGTTGGACCAGAAGAGATTCTGCGTCGCGTCAGGTCAGGTACTATCCTGAAATCAGCCATCAGTTTACAATGATAAAACATGCTTGTCCAGTTTTCAGGTAGCAGCAATAAGCTTTTGCGCTGCAAATGCATGCCAGTCATTGGACACCACCAACAATCTATTTTGTGTGTGTGTTTGTGAGGAAGATTAGCCCTGAGCTAACATCCATGCCCATCTTCTTCTACTTTATATGGGATGCTACCACAGCGTGGCTTGAGAAGCAGTGCATCATCCGCACCCAGGATCCGAACCCACAAACCCTGGGCCACCTAAGCTGAGGGTGCGAACTCAACTGCTACACCACCAGGCGGCCCCACCAACAATCTAATTTTGTAGTATTTTGGCACCACTTATTAAGAACGGTCCAGTTCCAGGCAATAAAATCTGTACTATTAAGATCATTTGGTATATTTAAAGCAAACAGGAGTAGTACATGTTGCTTTTAAGATCTGAAAAATTACAACAGCCTCCAAATATACAAAATCTGTTTCTTAGTTCTCTTCCAATTTCTGTTTCTGTGAAAGTTCTATTACAATAGCTAGTTCCCTCAAAATGTCCCTGAGCACTAATTCAGTAGAGAAAGGAGCCTCCTTTTATAGGTGTTATGTGAGAAGAGAGGGTTTTAGATTTCTGGCTCTCCTGACTAATTGTAATGTTTGCCATCTAAAATATCATCTAACAATTGAATCGTACTTCCCAAGAAACCAACTAACAAATTCCAAAAAAAAAAAAACACTGCTACCAAAGGAATCTACAAGACTACCATAAGAAAGTGTATAAAATATCACCAGTTTGGGTGAATGTTTCAACTCTCTCATGAGCAAATTTGAGCCAGATATTGTATTCAAACCAAGAAGAGATTAAGGAGACAGAAAGTAATATTAAGAATATGGGCCTTAAAAATAAGATAGTTAAGTATAACTTTGGACAGGAAAAGCATAAGGATATATGGGAGAATAAAGAATAAATAAAGGAAGATTAAACTGGCACTATCTGTGTTAGTGTTCCATGGATCTTGGATGGACGATGTCTACATCTACTGTAGTTGTCTAATTGACAGAAATCTTGGGTAGAAGCTATCTCCTTCCAAAAAGTATCTGCTACTGGAGGGTTCCTAACAATCTTCACTGTGAGGTCTCTGGTGGAGACCAACTTCCTGTGATTCTGTGAGGGTGATATATTCCTTTTGAGATACGTGAATCCAAGGATTAAGTCCTTGGAATAATTGTACTAGAAGTTAATGTTTGACAGGGTCCCTTCCTTTAGGATTCAAGAGCTGTTTTTCACTGTTGTTGCTTATGGAATACAAAGTTTTTGGTAATTTAAGAGGAGTTCAGAAAAAATTGAGCATACCTCTTATTAATTAGATTGGCTATATTACATGAATTGCTTCAAATATTTGCCTGTCTGTTTGCAGTAGTGTAGAGTTGAGAATAGGAAATGACATCTCTAAATGTGTGAACCAGCATATACTAACTCATAAGGGAAGGTTTATAAACAGAGGAGTTGATCTTAATGTCATTAAAGCCAACGGGAATACCTTAGGTCAGAAGTCAGCAAACTTCAGCCCACATGCTAAGTCTGACCTGTGGCCTATTTTTGTTTGGTACATTTCTAAGTCTGTCTTTTCATGAGTACTCTCTCAGCAATAGGAAATACTTAAAGTTCTCTTTACATCTTATAGTTACTTTCCAATCAAAGCTTAAGAATTCTCTTCATTAAGTTTCCCATTTAAATCACTGTGTTTTCTTTTTCCAGATTGGACTCAGACTGATCCACCAGCCAAAATCTGTGGTGAGTGTGATGAGTTTACTATCTGGAAAGATTCAACTGTGGTAAGGGATATTATTCTAGGGGTAAAGTGAGATCTGTTACAGCTTATTCTGCCTATTATTTTCCTATTTCAGTCTTAACATATGACCCATCAGCAAATGTGAATAAATCTAGGCAACCTAAAGAAGTTTCTAATAAACCTATTTAGGACGTAGATGGCTTGCAAGTAGAGGCTAGACAGTTAAGAGTTTTCTCTTCATCAGATAACGAAAGAAGAGATTCAGGACTTAAAATCGTACAATAGTGGATAGAAATGTGTGAGAAAGTGTAACATATTTCATTGGTGATAAGCTTATTTATTGAGAAACACTGTGTATTTTCAGTAAGCAGCAAAGATTATACAGCATGATAATCTTAAGGAAACCCTAAATTAATTAATCTCAAAGGAATCTTAAAGGAAACCCTAAAACTAAGTTAGTAGATCATCCAATAGTTTGGTGTTTGTGGCTATTGCCTTTATACAAGGTGGGTCAGGAGTGAGACTGTAGTAATCTTCTAGTCTCTAATGATCATTGTGACATTAAGTCAGAACCCCAGTGGCTTGTCTAGATCCCCCATATAATAGATAGAAATGTTTATGATAATTAGAGAGAAAGGAAAGAAGAAAGAAATCAGAGAAAAGATAGAAATTGGATCCAATATGAGACTTATGTCACTTGTGCAGCCATGGAGTCCCCCAGGTGGGGGGCTCAAGAGGCCTCAGAGGAGTGTGATATTTCCAAGATAGGTGTTGGGCTATAGCTATGAGAAGGTTTCAATTGGATTTTTGTGGGAATTAAGAATGTTAAATGTTGGCTCCCACAAAATAACACTGAAATAATTTGTCAATAATGTGAAGATGAGCTTATTTTTAATGCAGTAATGGAGAGAACTACTCTGATAGATTCTTAGTGTCTTAGAGAAGGTTGGGCAAATTTGTGTGGTTTTGGATTCTACTGTAAGGTAGGTCTTCCAACATGAAGGCTTGATTAGGATTGAGAAAGGATCATGGGAGAATTGTTTGGGATTGGTGAACAGAGCAAGACAAGGATTTAAGACAAGAGTTTCTAAGAGGCTTGCAAATGAACAGTCATTTAACGCTATCTATAGCATATAGATTGAAGTTTGCTGTTGCCTTAAAAATTTTGGTGGGAAAGTGTTAAAACTTTTTCATGACATTTATTAAAGATGGTAAGGAAGACTTCATTAAAGAGGGACTACTGCAATGGGAGTTTTGCAGTATGAGAGAGAGATTAAGCTTAACTCTGCACACAACAAGGTCAAGTGAGGATTTATAGCTAAGGAACAGGGTAGGGGTCTATGGATAGAAAATTACTGACAGGAAACATCGGGGTAAAGAGGATTCTGGCTAAACCAACTTGACAGGATTCTTGCTGACGGCAGGCCAGAATATAAGATATCCAGGGTGAGGGGTCAGAAATTTGATCTGATATGGAGGGTGATCAGATACCAAGGGTGGGAGATTTTCACTAAATCATCCCAGACTTAGCAAGATTCTTGCTGGGCCAGGGACAGAACCCTAGGTCAGGGCCAGATCTGAGGAACCAGACTCAGTTTGGTCAAGGAGAAAGTTTTTGTCAGGGTGGTCGGAGGTGGGAGGAGGTTTCTATAATGAACAGTGAAGTCATTGGCAACTTTTTATCTTTCTTAGAAGAGTTTCCTGAAACAGTCAAGTCAGGTTGTTAAAGATGGTGGAATAATAAAATTATGTTAGTGAATATAGCTGAAAGTTAAAGTCATATAATGTAGATAATAAGTTGCATGGGAGTAGATGATTTCTGTTTTCAAAACTGATGTGAATACCATTTGGCGATCCAAATTAAGGGGAGTGAGAGCACTTCTCTATGCTTTACTTCAGGGCTTGTCATTTGGGAGTGGAGAAGATCCCTTTAATCCCACCTTGTATCCTAAAGCTGGATGTTGGGCTAAGTGTCTCAAAACTCATTTTTTTTAACATTTTTGTTTTGAAATACTACAAAAATGATAGAATCCCTCACTTTAGAATGAAGATGCACCTTGCAACAATGTTTTGTTTTCAGGTTCAGTATCCAAGGCAAAACTTAGACAAGAGTTAGGCAGTAATATTCTTTAATATAGACAAGACTGATAATTCCACAAGGACATTACTGGGGTACTGTTCCCCCCCTTTTTCTTGTCACATTATCAGGCAGCTATTAATGCCATTTAACTAATTTAATTAAAGAAGATAATACCTAACTTATTGACCCCTAAGTTTCAATGCTGTTGACTATGACGATGCCTAGTCCAATTTTTAAAACCATTTATAATTTTATCTTTACATTTAAAATTACTATGTGTACAGTTGCAAAATTTTGCATTATATTAACTTTGCTATATTATTTCACAATTACAGCGAATATTTATTTTGACTTTAAGATATTAACTGAACCTAGCATGTTTTATAACGTGACAAAATTTAAAGAATTTTCACATGCATCAATTCATTTGAACTACACAATGATCCTTGACACAGGCAAAGAAGGAAGACCATTGTACTGGAGTGTACAGGGTAGAAACTGCGAGACACAGAGGAAAAAGTGTTATATCTATAGTCAGTGAAGTATTAAATAACAGCAAACTTGAGAATGGATATTGGATTTTTGGGTTATCCACCTAGAATTCTTTCATTTATTTATTCTTCATAATTGTATAATTTCAAAATTAATACATATGATAAACAAAGCACTGTTCATAGGTGAAGTTTTATAAAAATGTGTTTTTTTCAAGAGAAACTTGCACATGTCAATGGGAAAATTTAAAATGTACTCTCTGAATATAAAGAAAGTGGGCAGATTTCCAGGTTTTCTCGGCACTCTAAGATTTCAATAAAAACTGCCAATAAAGAAATGAAAGAAGTTTTTTTTTTCTCCTATGTGTCAAGCTCTCTTTGTAGAAGAAAAAGCAGACTAAGGTTCTTAATCATTATTATTATTCTAGCACTTGGAGGAGGCTACTTGATTAAAATTTTATTTTAATTTGCAGCCCCTACCATAGCAAAGCCTTTAGAGAACTCATGGAAATGTACAACACTTTCAGGTTGCTCCCATTAGCTAGATACAATCATTGTCAATAGAAATGAGGAAGAAGCAAAATTTGGGTTTTGACATGCAAATGAGTACCATAAGCTCTTCACTTTGCTTCAGAATTTATGTATATATCTCAGCTGTCACAACACCAGTTCCTGAAGCCAAGTAGATGTGTTGTGGCATCTCTTAATATAGGGATGCTAAGTTAAACAAGGTGTGTGATGTGGCTATTTGTACATGACATGCACAACATTCACTTAGACTATTACTTGACTGTAAGGAATTTAGAAGGAGAGGCCTAAGAGAGCAAAGGAATTATCATGCTAAGTCAGAACTACGGTCCATCTAGCATAGCAGCAAGTAGCCAACAGAATTTCTAAATGCTTTTAGGAGAATGGGTTTGTCCTTCATCAAGCAATGTTAAAGGTTACACACACAGGACATTAGATGTATGGAGGCAACATGTATGGAGGGAAATCATCAGGTTTCAGACATAGTAGTCTGGACTTCCTAGTGAGTTACACTGGTTATTCCTCACAACCATTTTTCATAGAAGATTTTATTAAAACCATTTTATAGATAGGGAAATTGAAGTTCAGAGAAGTCAAAAAACTACTCAAGATTTCAAAGTTACTCAGTGGCAGAACTAGGATTCAAATCACATTTGTATCTTTCGCCCAGGACTTCTCCCAATTTCTTCCTTAAAATTCTCCTTATCTAGAATGTTCTTCCCAATAATCTTAACTTGACTGAAATGTAATCTCTCTATGAAATAAATATCTATCTATCTATCTATCTATCTATCTATCTATTTATCTATCTATCATCTATGTATCTATATCTTTCCCTTGAAACTGTCTCTAACTTCCTACAAATGAGTTGATGCTTCTCCCTGGTGGTCTTATATTCTTAATATTTGATTTAACACATCTCACAATAGTTAAGTTTATATGCCTATTTCTCTCACTAGATAGTGTGTTCCTTGATGGTTTAGAGTAGGCAATCTCAGTCCTTAATCATGGTTATACTCTAGCAGGCTTACACGGTTTTGTCATGTAGAAGGTACTCAATAAGAGTTTAATTTATGAATGAATAAAATAATTTCTGAACTAGGAAATTAGTAGAAAAACCACTTTACTAGCTCTGGTAAAACTTAATTTCTCGGTTTTAAAAATAAATGTAGAATTGTAGTTTGGCCACCATTCATGTAGTCTGATCACCATTCATGTAGTCTGGTCATATAATTCAAGACTTACATGATTCATCAGTTTCCCCTTTAGTTACACTAGGACTCACTCAGGTCCCCTCCAGGCTGTTATCTGTCCATGTTACTCATCCATGAACCCTTTGCAAAATGTCCGTGCAAATAATCCATAAACAATCTATAAATCAAAATTGGGGCCAGTTTATTATATGTGCCAGTTTGAGGACTATAGTCAGGAGAGCTTTTCCACCAAGAAAAGAAGCTCTCCAAAGAAGTATGGTACACAGAGTGGTGTACACCATCTTGGAGCAAAGAACATACATCACGTATGACAGGAATGTCTCTTTTACTACAGTCATGAGAAGCTTTGCTAGCACAGTGGGTCAGTGGCCACAAGGTGAGCACAGCAGGTGGGTGCTCAGAAGGTCAGTGGACATGGAATGAGTCAAAGCAGGTCATCAATTAATCCTTAGTTTCTGGGAAGAAACGTTTATCCTTAAAGAAATGCTGATGGGGGGAGGCAACATCCTTATCTGTAAGGGCACCATTCTTGGCTTTGGGACATCGTAAATTTTTAAAGCAGATGTACAATGCATGCTCAACAGGCCACCTCAGGCCTTTCTGGAAAAGCAAGGTCAGGCTGAATTAGTTTTAAACCAACTGGCTTCCTCATACCTCCAATATACATGTTCCTGTCTATGTTAACCTCTCCCATCCTTAGCCTGCCATAGCACATAGAGTGCTCAACGAACAATTTAGAGCTTGATATTCATGGCCTTGTGGTATTTTTTTAACATTTATTTTTGTGTGGCTGGATGTACTCTTTTAATATAGATGGTAGATAAAATGAGTTAGGTTGAACGCTGAAAATGTTTCTACCAGCTACTCTAAGCAGAATGCTGCAGGATTTTACTGTATGATAGTCTTAACTTCATCATTAACAAATACATATTTAAAATTCAGTTTACTGTATTACCTAGGATAAACAAAATTAAATCTCTTGAGCCTCACTTTTCCTATATAAAAATAGGAAGAAAAATAACTACAGCTCAGAGTTGTCTTGAAAATTAAATACTATAATGCATGTGAAACTCTGTACCACACAGATGGTACTCAGTGTTATGGTCCTTTCTCTCATTCTTTTCCATTTTAAAAGGTCTCTTTCTTCAGAATTTCTCATCTGTAATCGCATTTGTGGTAGGCAAAGCCAAAATAAGTATTGTCAAATTTTTCTGGTTTTTTCCACTTATTCTTTTTCTTCTAGTTCTACACAATATTGAATTATTGATATTCTCCTCTCTTTCACTTTTTCCCCAAAACTTCATATCAAAGTGCTCACCATGTCTCTGGCTGGAGCTGGACCAGAGTGAGCATGTGGGAGGCAGGCAAAGGTGATTAGCCTTAGGGTCTGCTCTTTCTTCTGTCCCTTCAATATTTTCTTTCTCTGAACAGATCCTCATGATTTGTCTCATTTCCATTCCATGTTCTTACTGTTCTCTTTCCCCTCTCTTCACCTATCTGATTCTGTTCCTGAAACATCTCCTAAAGCAGCCCAAACTTTTCCACAGCTTTCTCGCAGCATGTACTATTCATTTGCAAACAAGCAAAACTACTTTGAGTCTCAAAAATAAAGTGGTACAGGTTATATGGCAATTATCAGTTATAGATCCCAATCCTGTCCAGAGACACTAGATTATTTACTGGCTGAGCAGCCCCAGGGCTTTCTTCAGGGCCAGTTGAGTGATAATCTCCAAAATAGTTCAAAGGCATGTTGTCCTAGCTACATTGTACCAAAATTTCCTCACTTTTACACAAAGTCATATATAAAAGATTTGAGATTTTAGCTCTTGTTTTTCAATTTTTGATGACTCTTAAGGTTATTATGTTCTGTAAATTGAGAAGACACAAAGTAAGAAAGAGAAAGTTAGTTGGAGGAGGGGGATGTGATTCAAAAAATTGGGAGGAAAAATTTGAAAAATGAAAAATATTTCCACATGTCTGTGTGTGTTTAAATTTTGCAGTCTAGTTATTATTACACTTGACTGTCACAGGAGGTGTTGCTCCCATCACAAGCAGGCACTACATCTTATTGAGTAAAGTTGGCATGTGCAGTAGAACAGGAAAAGGTTTATGTCTCACCAGGAGGCCCACAGTTCAAGGTCTGAGGTATGACGTCGTATACTTTTTTTTTTTCTTTCTGCTATTGTGTTCCCAGTACCAAATCTGGTTCATAATAGGTGTTCGAAAGTATTACTGAATGATTGACTCAGTGAATTGGAAGAATCTGTTACCATGTTAAAAATTGACGTTGAACCACGATAAGACTTCTTATTTACTTATGTTTTAGGAAATTTCACAAAAAAATTCAGCAGAGGCTGTTTAAAGTACCTTACTAAAGAAAAACTGGTTTAGAGGCAGCTAGGTGAAGCGGCTTTGTTTTAGATACGTCATGGATAATAGCAATGAAACCTAGAAAATTCAGGAAGGTCTTTATGATTTTTTTTATCATTTCAGATATTTACTCTTCCTTTCTCTCTGTCTCACTGCCCTGTAACTTCAGCAACATCAGAGTAAAGGAAATTTACTCTCACCTGCTGTGTGCCAGATTTCTCTACCTAAACCGTAACAAGTCCACGGATTGTACACACATCCTTTAAAATGGCACCATGCTGACCCAACATGCTGACTTATAGCCTCTCTTAGGAGCATAGTGACTCTCCTACTGGGATGCCTTAGAGTTCCAGGTAGAAACCACAAAGACTGGAAGTGGTCCATTACAAAGCACAGTAAATTATCTATATAATTACCAGACATGTTCACTTAGCTCAATTAGGTACAAAGTAATGGAAAAAAATTTGTAATCCCTCCTTTCAAATCTAGAAATGGAGTGAACATATAAATTTTTATGCAGTTGAAATTTCTAAGTCTAATTGCTGCTTCAAGGCACTTTTCTTAATTATTCAAAAATTGTAAGTTGGGCCGGCGCCATGGCTTAGCGGTTAAGTGCGCGTGCTCTGCTACTGGTGGCCCGGGTTTGGATCCCGGGCGCGCACCAACGCAGCGCTTCTCCGGCTATGCTGAGGCCACGTCCCACATACAGCAACTAGAAGGATGTGCAGCTATGACATACAACTATCTACTGGGGCTTTGGGGGAAAAATAAATAAACAAATTAAAAAAAAAATTGTAAGTCAAGGGTGAACAATTATACGTAGAAAAACTACTAAGGAAAAACAAGTAGTGTTCAACGTAAGTTATAGTTAAAACCAAAAAATATGAAGTTGATAGATGCTAATTTAAATTTTTGATTAACTTGGTTTTTAAAAGATTGCTTCTATGGATGTAAACAGTGTAATTGAAATAACATCACACTAAGATGGACACCTGATGGATAGGCTACTGCCAGGCATTCTATTGAATTGATGGTCCAAAAAAGTAGAACCCAGTATGTAACATGACATAGCAAGGAATCTTTTTTGTAGTATTAAAGTAGGCACTTGACTGCTGATATGGCAACTACTCTAGAATAATGACTTAAAAGGCAAAGGCCTCAGTTCTGAGCTTTTTTGTCATTGTGGGTTCCTTAATTAGTAGTAAGCTATATTGGCTAATAAACCTGGGTACACCTTCATGAAGAATTAAGGAGACATCAGAGCATTTTGTTCATTCATTTGTTTCTTTATCTGGTCTGCATGTTTGCCTGTTTGGTATTAAAGTGAAGCAAACTTGAACTAAGTTTAAGGTGACATTCCAACCAATCTTTGATTAGAGATCAGGCATGTGATCTGGCTTGCCTCACTTTCTTTTGTTATCACCTTGGTTTATCTTCTAGGTGACTTTAGTGGGGCTACTCCTAACTCACTGAACCTCAGTTTTCTTACCTGTAAAATAGGTATATTATTTTTCTGCCTTTGTTTCAGGATATGTATACAGTCATGTGCCACATAATGATGTTTTGGTAATGACAGACCACATATACTATGGTGGTCGCTCAAGATTAGTACCATATAGCCCAGGTGTGCTATACCATCTAGGTTTGTCTAAGTACTGTAAAAAGGAAGAAATTTTCTTCTACCCTCCTAGGTTCTTCTGCCTGGTCTAAGAATTAAATTGACATGAGACAGATTAACAGGAAAAAACAAAAGTCTAAAAATATATATATAAAGGGGAAAAACTCAGGAAAACCAAATAAACCCGGGAAAACCAATAACCAAAATGGCCAAAGCCCTTGTCTTAAATACCATCCCCAGCTAAAGACAAAAGATGTTGCGGATAGGGAGAGTCAGGGCCTTCAAAGGGAAGAAAGGTAATTCACAGATAGGTGAAAACAAGCAAACATTTGGAAAATGTTTTTGTATTTGTTTGGCTACACAGAAACAGAAGAACACAGAAGAAGCCTAAGAAACAAGCTTTTCTAGGTTCCTCCCTGTCTACCACTTAGTTCCTGTTATGCTAAGGTGATAGCTTACTTCCTGAGGCAGATTTTTTAATCTGAATTCTTTCAGGCAGTTAAGGGAGAGGTAATAAGAAAAACTTTCTGAGTCTTTTGTTTCTTAAAAATTATTAGCCCAGAATAGTCCTCATGTTAAAGAGAAACATTTTGCTATAGCATATTTTGTTCCCCTTCAGTATACTCTATGATGTTTGCACAATAACAAAATCACCTAACAATGCATTTCTCAGAATGTATCCCAGTCACTAGGGATGCATAACTGTATTACACAAGAAAATGTATATCAAAGCACTTGGAAAATAATAAAATAGTACACATATGTATAGATTATGCATATTTATAGATTAGTATACTGTATATGAGTGAAGGTTTCCTTGAAGTTTTACTTTGAAAACCCTTAAAAACATGCAAATCCAAATACAGAAAACATGGTCTACTCTTCAGAGAACATGTAATCAAATAAAAAGAAGGAACACAAAACAAAGCAGTATAGTATGTTAATTTTCTTTTGCTAGATAATCAATTTCCACAAAGTTAGCTGCTTAAAATAACACACATTTATTTTCTCAGTGTCTGTGGGTCAGGAGGTGGCACAGCTTAGCTGGATTCTATGCTTAGGATCTCACAAGGCTGCTAACAAGGTGTTGGCTGGGTTGTGGTATCATCTGAGGCTCAACCAATAAAAGATCTGCTCCCAAGATCACTCAAGTTGTTGGCAGAATTCATTTCCTTGTAATTGTAGAAATGTAGGCTTCAATTTCTTGCTGGCTGTTATCCATAGTCTGCCCTCAGTTACCAGAAGCTGCCTGAAGTTTTTCGCCACATGCACCTCCTGTCTTAGGGAACCCACTATATGGCAGTTTGCATCTTCAAAACTAGCAAGGGAGAAATAGATACTCCAGAAAGATGAGCGCTAATACCTTATATGATATAATAACATAATCAAGTATGTGTAATCACTTACATTCTATCATATTTGCTGTATTCTATTCGATAGAAGCTGACAAGTACTACACATACTCAAGAGCAGAGGGAATCACACAGAGTGTGAACATCAGGAGGAAGGGATAATGGGGGCGAACTTAAGAGTCTATCCACCACACATAGAGAGGCCTGGAGGTTCAATATATGTTGTCTATTGTCTGTGGGGATTTTTCCACGAAAGCAACAGATGAATGGTGATACCATCCTTATTAACAAAGAACTTTGATTATATTGATTGTCACATCTTTTTGTGATCCAAGACAAATCACTCTTTATGAAAATAATGCTCCATAAGTATTCAAGCATGCATACCCTTGTGCATGCACACACATACATGTATATATCACAATGGACACTCCTGAAATATAAGAAAAATAATGGGAGATATTTGTTTGCTCTTCTGTTTTCAATAATAAGACAAAAATTAAGTTATCCATTAATTGACTGATACAAGATTAATCCAATGTTATTGCATTTATTAAAAGAACAAAGCGAACATTTGTATTTTCACAAAATACTTCCACTGAAAAAAAATTTGTATTTTCCAACCAGATTCAATATGTGATTTCCTTATGTCAATAATCTAAACAGACAGTCTTAGTTCAAAAATATTTTTCTTGAGCATAGATATACTAGCAGAAGGACAAGTTATCATTTTGAGATTGAAATAACTATGGTTTTAGAAGAAGATAACATCAGAAAAAGAGAATGACAATGGAGTGGAATGGGGAAGAAAGTAGGGAATAGGAGGAAAGAAAGGGCCCAGCAGATTTGGACTTCAACGTTATATACATTAATTTAATTCTCACAACAACTCTGTAAGTTACTGTATTTTCCATTTTCACTACAAAGCCATTAGAGCTGCAAGACACTACTTATCTTGTCCCAGGTAAGTTGGCAGGTAATGATGAATGAGTTCAAGTACTCATCTGTGAGACTCAATGCTCACTCTTTCCTTTACCCCACTGTATCTTGCACTGTGATTCTGAGACCACCCACATCAAAATTACTTCTGGAATACATTAAAATGCAAATTCCTGGCACACACTCCAAATCTTTAGGATGAGAATCCCTGAGGTGGTAGTCCAGAATTCTGCATTTGAAACAAGCACCTCAAGTAACTTTTATGCCCATTGGATAGAGATGCTATCCAATACTAAACTCACTAATTTAAGAAAGGAAATCTAGGCTCAACTCCCATTTCTAAACTTTTATGGTTTCATTGTGGTTAGGCAAGCCACAAATTCCCTTAACTTTAGCTTTCAGGACTTTGAATATGTCCTAGCACTGCTTTCTAGCTCTGTTGTTTCTGATGAGAAGTCAGCAGTTAATCTTATGGTGCTTCTCTTGTACACAATGAGTGGTTTTTGTCCGGCTGCTTTCACGGGTTTTTTTCTCTGACTTTCAGCATTTTTAAAAGGATTTGTGTAGGGGTGGATCACTTTCCATCTATTCTACTTGAAGGTCATTGAACTTCTCGATGTGTATATGACTGTTTTTCAGCAAATTTGGGGAATTTTCAGCCATTATTTTCTTGAGTATTTTTTCTGCTTCTCGTTCTTTTCACCTCTCCTCTTGGTGCTACCATTATGTGTATCTTGGTGTCTCACATTTCTGAGGCTCTTTTTACTTTTTTCCTTCTATTTTCTCTCTGTTCTTCAGATTGCATTCACTATGGATTTATCTTAAAGTTCAATGATTCTTTCTTCTGCCAATTAAAATCTACTCTTGAGCCCCTCTAGTGGATTTTTCATCTTAGTTATTATACTTGTCAACTCGAGAATTTGCATTTGGTTCTTTTTCGTAAATTCTGTGTCTTCATTAATATTCTCTATTTGATTATTTACTGTCCCCATACCTTCCTTTACTTATTGAGCCATGTTCGACCAAATTTATAAAGGCTACTTTGAAGTTTCTGTTAACTCTGACATCTAGTTTCTCTCATGTGCAATTTTTGTTGTCTTTATATTTATCCTGTGTATGGATCACATGTTCCTATTTCTTTGCATTATTTAATTGAAAACTGGACATTTAAGTGTTATCTTGTAGTATCTGGATACTAAGCCCCTTCTCCCCTATGCAGGGTTTGTTTTTGTTGTGGTTTCTTGTTTAGTGACTTGGCTAGGCTATTTTAGTAAAGCGTATTTTTCCCTTATTGTGAAGACTTTGGTCTGCTCATCAGAGGGCTCAGCCTTGGATATGTGCACAGTTGCCTGGGGATGACAGTGGTTTAGCAGAGTTCTCTTTGATGATATCTCTCCTTGATCTCTCTGTTAAGCTGTCTGCTTCATTTGGTATTGCACCCTACATGTGAGGCTTCACTAATTATCAACCTAATGCTCTATTGTTTTTGACAATGCCCTGGAGCATAAATTTTTCAGCAATCTAATCCAACTAAATTTGGGCAAAGACAGTTTTTGAGACTAGTGTTGGAGAATTTTTATGACCACAGCATGTTTCTTCAAAGCTGGCTCTTTCTCTGGTTTTCTCTGGTGAACTAGTTAGACTATAGTTTAGTTTGTTCTCTTAAGAGGAGCTATTGTTTTCCACAGTGCTATTAGGCTTCACTTTCCTCACACTCTGTTTCTAATAAAGTCAGTTCCTTTGGGGAGAGTTTTGGAGCTCCCTTTCTATGGACTTCCTTTCTCCCTGGAATAATTTTCTTTCTTTCTTTCTTTCTTTCTTTCTTTCTTTCTTTCTTTCTTTCTTTCTTTCTTTCTTTCTTTCTTTCTTTCTTTCTTTCTTTCTTTCTTTCTTTCCTTCCTTCCTTCCTTCCTTCCTTCCTTCCTTCCTTCCTTCCTTCCTTCCTTCCTTCCTTCCTTCCTTCCTTCCTTCCTTCCTTCCTTCCTTCCTTCCTTCCTTCCTTCCTTCCTTCCTTCCTTCCTTCCTTCCTTCCTTCCTTCCTTCCTTCCTTCCTTCCTTCCTTCCTTCCTTCCTTCCTTCCTTCTTTCTTTCTTTCTTTTTTGGTGAGGAAGATTGACCCTGAGCTAACATCTGTTGTCAATCGTCCTCTTTTTGCTTGAGGAAGATTGTTGCTGAGCTAACATCTATGCCAATCTTCCTCTATTTTGTATGTGGAATGCTGCCACAGCATGGCTTAATGAGTGGTGTATAGGTCCACACCTGGGATCCAAACACGCTAACCCTGGGCTGCTGAGGTGGAGCATGCAAACTTAACCACTACCACACCAGGCCAGCCCCCTGGAATAATTTTCTGAGTCATTCATTGATAATACTTTGAGTGCTGGACAGGGCAGTACTCTCTGGTCTTCTCACTCCAGGGTGAAACCTCCGCTCAATGATCAAGCTCAGATGAAAGTTATTAAGGCCTTACTAGTCTCAGCTTTCCTCCCCTGGGGTAGAGCCTCAATCCTATGGTAGGGTCTAGGTCGTGAAAGGAAGCTCTGACCTCTCAACTGTACGCACCAGGAATTTAACCTCTTCAACTGGGATGGGATGAGAAATACTAACGTCCTGCTTCTGGTGATATAGCATAAGCCTTAATTGAGACCCTTGGCCACACTCACCCTGAGCCAGGGTGCAGCTTCTGTGAAGCAGAGCTGTGTGTGGCGGGGGAAAGGGTCAGGCTTAAATGCCAAAGAATCTTGTTCTCCTTACTGAGTATTAGTAGATTTTCTTAAATAAATGTTTCTTCATTTGCTATATGTCCTTACAATAATTTTGAGAGGACTTGCTTGTTTTGCCAAAGAGTGGGTCTGTGGAACTCCTTATGCTGACATCCCAGAAGTGAAACTCCTAGTCTTAGTTTTCACCATTTATGAAGTGAAGAAACAATGCCTACCACACAGAGTGATATTTAAGATCAAATATAAGAATATATGCTAAAGATTTTATAAACAAAAAAAAAATATGTGTTAATATATTATTATTTATGGTGAAATAATATCTGGAAAACATTTATAAAAGGCAAATATTAATTTTCTTCATAAATGTGAATGTTTGAGTCAGGCTTTAGAAAGAATGATGGAGGAAAGGCCAGCTAGCAACAGGAATTTAAACATAAGATCACATTCCCTCCCCCTCTTTCTAACCGAGATAAAAGAAAATTGATCTAGCATTTGCTTTCTGGCCATATTGTAGAGATTAAAATAGGAACATTTGAATAAATGTTGTCATGCAAAGAATTATTTTCCAGATTTTGGTAAGAGACTGTTTCATAGAGGAAAAAATGCTTTAACACATTAAAATTGCATAATTTTATTGCAAAAATTGTATTGTAGGATTTTATTTCATAGTCTCATGAATGGAGTTGGAGATAAAGAAGTTATCTTTATTAGATAGAGATGCATATTAAAGAATTTATGGATGAAATTACATTATGTGTAGAATTTTCCCTATAATGCTTCAGCAAAACCAAAGACATGACAGAGGAAGAAGAATAAATAAATAAAACAGTTTCACAAATGTTTGACAATTGGTGAAGAGAGGTGGTGGATATGTGTAAGTTCGATATAAAATTCCCTCCACATCTGTATATGTCGAGATTTTCCATAATCAAAAAAAAATTAAAAAGAAAAACATATAGAGTAATGCCTATATATTGGGGAACACAAAATAGGTCTTTTATTTATTTATTTGTTTTTGTGAGGAAGATCAGCCCTGAGCTAACATCTATGGCCAATCCTCAATTGGCCCTGGGCCAACATCTGTGCCCATCTTCCTCTACTTTATATGTGGGACATCTGCGACAGCATGGCTCGATAAGTGGTGTGCAGGTCCATGCCTGGGATCTGAACCTGTGAACCCCGTGCTTCCAAAGCAAAGTGTGCAAACTTAACCACTATGCCACCAGACCAGCCCCCAAAATAGGTCTTTGAAATACAG
The DNA here is from genome assembly GCF_020826845.1 of Diceros bicornis minor. NCBI lineage: Eukaryota > Metazoa > Chordata > Mammalia > Perissodactyla > Rhinocerotidae > Diceros > Diceros bicornis. Next base: position 36,756,056 of record NC_080746.1, read on the forward strand.
TGGCCATGACAACAGATGGCCAATCCCTTCTTCCAATACTGAGATTTTTTTAAAAAACAGTGGAAAGCGTTCAAGAAGGCTGCTTCCTTGGTTCCATTATTGTTTGTTATTAATATATAGGCCTTACTCAACAATATATGGATGCAAATTGTGTATAAAGTGTCTTCATTTTCAAAATCCACAAATTTCCAAAAAGTAGATTGTAATGATGTTTGTAGAACACAGTAAAAATTACTCAAATTGATTTAATTTATCTGCTATTTTGTCCGAATTGAATGTAAGAGGAATTAGCTCACCAAAGTGTACAAACCTAAGATTAGCATATAATTTGTCATCCAAAATGAGACCGAGACATGTTTGAAAGTAAAAGTAGATACTATGAATAATTATACAAGAACACAGGTATAGGTTGGGCAAAATGGGTCACTGGGTCACATAGACACCCTACACTTCCCTGAAAGGAGAAGGAGGGCAGTGTATGTAGCATAAAACCTTCCTCCAAAATATAAAATAAAACTATTAAAGAGAACAAAAAATATCATCTGGTTCAAATCTTTCTCCTCCTTCTCTTTCTGTCTCTCTCTCTCTCTCTGGCTCAATACACTAATAAATTTCAATATTGGAAATTGAAATGAATGACTTGCTCAAAGTCATATAACTCACAAGAAACTCAGGATCATAATTTGTGGGTTTTGATGACCAGTCCAGTGCTGTTTACACTCAGTGAATAACAACAATGAATTTGAAAACATCAAAATCTATTTATGAGTCCAGTTTTACAACAGCAATTACATATCTTAGCTAAGTGACAGCTAGAAAGTGATGCCAATTTTGTCTGCTGATAATTGAAGCACATAAATTCTAACTAGATAGAATATACTTTTAAGGTTTTATAATAAAAAATGGTAAGGAGATGATATAAGAACATAAAAGAAGAAAAAAGAAATTTCAAGCTCAACATCAGAAATTATTTCTGTCAGTGGACACATCAGCGAAATCAGGGCAACATAACCATGCAGAAGAGAGCAGTTTATTTTTATGTGACCTCATGGATATTTACTGTCCTTATTTCCTATAATTTATGATAAACTGCTTAGAACTTTCTTACCCAGTGGGTATTCTCTAGTGTAAGGAAATAGGGCTTTTTATAATTGTCAATATATTATAGTTAGAATTCTATTAACATTACTTCAGATATTTCTTAAACAGAGCTTTGTTTGGGGGATAGATTCTATTTGATGTGGTTCTGAGAAATTGTCTTGACAAAGCATTAGTGTACAGGCCTGATAACCCCTTCTTTCTAAAAAGAGAATTTGCCTGAAAGGCTTCTTTTCTAAACTGTCTATGGTATCTTCATTGGTACTGACAGTCTTCTCTTTTTAACACTGAAGGACTGACAGTAGCAGCCATCCTCATTGTAATCTGGAAACCAAATGAATGGTACTGATCTCAAATAACTAAGAATAGAGAAGAAGAGTTTTGTCTACAAAATCTGGTTCAGCTCCACAATTTAAAGTATTAGACTTGAATCTAAATTACATCTTCTAAGAAAGTGCCACATTCATTTAATATCTGACTTTGAGACCCGTAATGCCTGGTGCCTGGTACCATGACAATAACTGAGAATCTTAATTATACACCCATTACCTGGGAAATGTGTTAAATACACACACACACACACACACACACACACACTTTTCCATGAAGAGGATAATATTTTTAACTTAATGGCATGATCTAAAACAAAGCTAAATTAGTCAAAGTAAATTTTTTTTGCAAGACCTAGTATGATATTAAGTACAGTTGACTAAATTATATTTTAATGGCCAGACAGCATAAATATACTGCTGAACAGTTCAAAAAGGATAAATCATCAAATCATAGTATCTATTATCTGTATAACCCTAACCCATTAAAACACAAAAAATTCATTTTCATTCATCCAATGACTGATTTTCATGGAAAAAAAAAAGTAATCGCTTAAATAGTTTTTATATGATTTCTAAAATTGGCAAATTATATTTTACTTATTGGCAGGAAAGGTCTGTAGTCTTGTATCCCTTATAAAGAACAACTAGATTGAGAAGAATGTTGATCAAGACGAGTATTGATAGCTCATTTTCCCCATCAAATCACTAAATGGCAACAAGCAAGAATTTCACAATTCATCCACAGAAGAGTTCATCAATATATATTTTGAATTATTTATTCATTTATTTATTCTAAAATGTTTTATATAGAGTCTACTCTGTATCAAGTACTCTATAAGTCACTGTCAGACACTGTGCACGTGAAAAAGGCACATGTATATCCTGGGTATTTAGTATCATCCTTGCTTCAACAAAAACCGACCATAACAAACTAAATCAAGCTTCTCAACCTTCTCTCCTTTAGTCCCTGTTTTTCAAAACATCACTTGCTTCCATCATTTCTTCACTTTAGCTTCCACACAATGCAGTTTTGGTAGTCTCTAAACCCATGTTGTCTTTCTTCTTTAAACGTGCTTATTTTTCTTAGAGTAGTGAATCAGCCTTTGAATCTTAAACTGGGTTTTCAGAGTATAGCTGAATAGTAAATTTTTCAACGTGGCACAAAAAACAAGTTTACTAATGTTACGGCACAAAGGGCACAATCTGCTTGCCGCAAGACAAAAGCCAATCATCAAGAGGCAAGATGGTAGAAAAGAAAGGGTAGTGTATTACAGCTTGCCAGCAAGAGGGAAGATGGCTGACTAATGTCTCAAAGCACCACCTTAAAGGGGCACAAAGTCTTACAGCAGTTATATTGGCCAGTCGGTTATAGGCGGGTAGTTAAGAATGTTGACCCTTGGGTGTTACAGACTGGGAGTGCCACACCAGATCTTTCACTTTTCATTGATGATGGCTATCAGCATAGACTCTCTGTCCAGGGGTCATCACATTCCTAAGGAACTCAAAAGAACTCAGTTATCATCTTATCGCAGCTGGGAGGTACATGCACAAGCAGGGGTTGTAAAATCTACAGAGCAGTTAGATCTCCTGGAGGGTTCATATCCAGCTGGGTTAGTTAGTCAGAGGTCATTCAAAGTTACAATAGGGTTTCTTTTCCACAATATGGCTTCCCCTACATCAACCTTGTCTTGAGCTGGTATCACTAATAGACCCAAATATCTTTAGCTCCTCAGTAAAAGGGATCAAAGAGTGGATAAAACTATTTTAAGTAAGTAATGTTTTAGTATTTTATCTTATTTAGAAATAATCTAGATATTCAATGAATATCTATCATTTAGCTTATGTTAGCAAAATTCTGTTTCAAGTGACCAGAAAAAATTTGGAAACTGTTTTTAAGAACACATACCATAAAGAAATTATTATTGAAAAGTTCGTTTATAAACTTTTACCTTACATCTATTTAATTCACTTGTTCTTAATTATATTTAGGTTACTCATGAAAATTTCATGAAACATTAAACAGCTAATCATCATCTTAAATTATCTTTCTTGCTGACAAATTCTGTAACAGAGATAACATGAACTTATTTGGCTAGTAAACCCAGGTAGAATAAAATTTGTATGTCTGCATTATATTTAATGCTGATAAGTTTGAAGACATGTCTATTTTAATTAAACCAATAAACTTAAACTAGCTTTTATTTATCAAAGACTATCCCAGATCATGTGAACTTGATAACATTCGGGTTAGTTTCAATATTTCTGAGAGTATGAAAATACTTTATTTGATATGTGTTTATTTTTCTTTAAGCCAATTAAATAAAGCTCTTTTACAAATTAATTTTGGCAAGAGCACCTAGAAGTAGAAAAATGCATACAAGTAAAACTTACATATATAGACATACATACACATACAGGCAGATGCAAACAAAGATATTATAGCTTTCATTTTAAAATTTTAGCCATGAGACAGATATGGTAATGCAAAATTAACTAGGTTATAAAAGAACAGTTGGATCAAAATTGTGTTTCTGGTAGATGGAATAAGTTAAAGTTACCTGCTCAGCTGGCATAAACATTTTATTAGTATTCGTGGAGATGACGTTTAAGATTTGTATTGTGAGAGATCAAAATTTGGCCACCCTGAAATATGTCTCTTTACCTTGATTATTTTCTCTGATGGACATTTGACCTCCCCACTAACTGCCTAAAGGAATTTAACTCTGGGTATGGACAGACTGGCAGGGTCCTCAATAAGCCCATTCTTTTCAAAGTTCTGTTTACCAAATATTTACACTTGTAAAGCTATCTCCCTTGTGCTGGGAAGAGGGGTGCGGGGGATGACCTTGTCTCTGGAAACTCTTATCAGTACGGAAGGAGAAGACTTAAATGTACATACTCTTGATTACTATAACTCCTGTCTCTCCAGCCACATTCTCTATAGGTGGCCCTGCAAAGCATTGTCTGACAAACATTTACATTTCCCTTTTCATGTAAATTGTCTTCTTCCCCTCTGAGATCCCAAAACACCACCCACCCCCAACATCCTCCTTTGTCTTTAGCTGAAGATAGTATTTAAGACGAGAATCTCTGCCATTGTGTGGAGAAACTCAGTGTCCCTGGTTTCTCCCATGTATATATGTTATTAATCTTGGTATTATTTTATCCTGCTAACCTGTCTTGTTAATTATTTGGCCAGCCATAAGAACCTTAAGGGAAAGGGCAGAGGGAGATTCTCCCTCTTCCCCCACAGTGTTTATCCTTGGCAGGTCAAGTTCTATATGACCTTTTCCTCCCTTTTATTTATTTTGATAAGAAATACCTCCCTGAAGCTTGCGTTTTGAAGAGATGATCTAGATAAGGGTTCCTGAAAAAGATCAGGGAAACCATTTACATCTCGAAGGCACAGGGAAAGAATGCAAGTTCCTCCAAGAAGGACTTTTGTTCCCTAAATTCAGATCTTTTAGAATACCTGCAAGCCTTTGATATAAATAGAGGAGACTTGGGATTGGTAAAATAGGTAGATGGGCTTTAAATCGTTTCTGGAGCCACATCTCTGGTCCTGTAAAAGACTAGACTTGTAAAGGACAGCTGTTTTTAATTCCTTAAGTAATTAGGTTGCCATCTAAATGATATCAAAGAACTGACACATCCATCCACCTATGTTGGAATGTTTTTCTTTCTTTCTGGATACATTTAGCTTAGGGGAGAAGGCCTAAAAAATAATTCTATCAGGGCTGGCCCAGTGGCGCAGCAGTTAAGTGCCGGTGCTCTGCTTTAGGGGCCCAGGTTCCCAGGTTCGGATCCCAGGCAGGCACTGATGCACTGCTTATCAAGCCATGCTGTGGCGGTGTCCCACATAAAGTAGAGGAGGATGGGCATGGATGTTAGCCCAAGCCAATCTTCCTCAGCAAAAAGGAGGAGGATTGGCATTGGATGTTAGCTCAGGGCTGATCTTCCTCACCAAAAAAATTAAAAAATTAAAAAAAAAAAAGTCCTATTGGGCTCTGACTATCAGCTTCAAATTTAGCCAGATTTATGATTATAAAGTTGAGGTTTCAGCCAGGACAAGCAGTGAATATTTCTGGTGGTATTAAGGAATCCCACAACTTAAGAAGCATCTTCAAAGAGAATGTAAAAGATATTATCCTCACAAGATCTAGAGTCACTCCCAAAGATAGCAAAATGAAAGAACTCACAGCCTTCGTTTCTCAGGAAGTCAGAAAGCCAAACCAACTTCTCATTATGTAAAGTGAGATAAGCAAGAAGGTAATAAACTATCTCCGGGAAAGAAAGAATCAACAACCAAGAAGTCTGAACTTGGAAAGGAGAGGACAATGTGAAATGTTATTTCCCTCTCTTGACTGGGCTTAGCAGACAATCCATTTACAAAAACTTTTGAGAATCCTCCCTGGGTTTAGGAAATTCTTGAACTATGGCCCTCAATTTGGTCTTTGACCAAGGAGTGAAAGATACCTGAAGAGGATAGCCTGTAGATTTAGGTGATCTTATTTTAAAAGGTAACTGTTTAATAGTCTCTTCAAAGTAGAAAGACAATTCAGACTGTGGATTACTAGAATAAGTAATCATATAAATGGGGGATACAGGGGAGCAGTAGGAGCTACATCAGTCTTATTGTCTTTTGTTTTAGGTACCTCTTTTATCTTTAATTTTTCACTAGCCTTTTGCAATGAACCTTTCAATGAAGCTATTTTGGAATTTGGAAGCCTTTGGGAGGCTTCTGCACGCCAGTTAAAATAAGTATCTCATTCTGTTTGTTCGATTTGGGAACCTTTGCTTTCAAGTACTGTTCTTAAATGATCTTGTCTAATTGAAATGTTCCTTATAATAGCCATTATAATTCTAGGTTGTCTTCAATCAGACTGGTCCATGCACTTGAGGAGAGACCATATATATATATTTTTAACATAAAACCAGCCAAGTTTCTTGAAAGGGGGGCCACCCTTAGAGCATTTAGATTGACTGGAATCCTAGTTGTGGAGTTTTCCTAAGAGCAAAGAAAAATCCTAGCTAGCCTAAGTATATGCTAAGTGTTGGGACTTGGGTTTTGTTTGACGGAGTGCCTTTCATAAGATACTTCTTTTTCCTGGCAGACGGCCTTTACCCTATTTGTCTGATCCATGACCAGGTGTCCCTAATTGCATGGAATTTTCTTGCAGGTGGCAAGCGACCTATTGTGAAACTTGCTTGTCTGTAACCACCTTTTCTTTACATGGCAGTCTTGTTTTTCAGAGACAGCTCTCTCATATAAAGGTGGCAAGTGTTCTAACAATGTTTACATGCTTGACTCATGCCCAACAACTTTAGTTTTAGTTTTGCTCTCAGGAAAATCCATAAGTTTAAATATAAACAAAGCACATTCTCATTCAGAAACCAAGTGCATTCTAATTCTAACACCACAAGTGTACTCACCAGAAGGACAATCTGTCTTTATCCAAATCCTAAATAAAGTCAGAGAGCTCAACCAAAAGGAGGGAGCTCAAAATCTGGGGGGAGACTCACCAAACCAGAAGCGTAAGGTGACTTATGGAAGCATTGAATCCAAGAGGCTCAGTGTGGATACCTCACTCAATTCCAAGGGTCATTATCCTTCGGGGGGTAATCTCTTTTGGATTCCACTTGTGACACTATTTCATGTCGACCTAAATAAAAATGGTAAACTGAGGCAAGCTCAAATTACCAGAAATTGAGTTTATTCAGGAATAGCAGAGAAATTGCAATTTGGGAAATGCATGCTCTAACAAGCTATAGGTCAGTCCACTGAGGGTATAGGGTGGGCTGTATTTATGGGCAAGAAGTGCAAAAGGGCAAAGTTCCGCCACAGTCCAAGCAGTAAGTTCATTGACTTGAAGATGGGGAGCGATTCTTGGCGAAAGTTCATTGGCCAAGAGATAAGCCTCTGTTTTCTGTAAATCAGGCAGTTATGGAAAGCAGTTTCTCAGTTCTTTAGTTCCATTCCTCTGAGGGCCATGCATGAGATTCTCTATTTCATATCCTCCATTTTCGTTTTAATTAAAATCCTTTCACAGGGAGTTAAGAAAAAACTTTATCAGTTATTTCAGATTTTCATTGATAATACAGCAAATGAAAGAGAGAATAAATAATTAGTTCCGTAAAAAAGTGCCTAAAAGTTGTATGAGAAAGAAAATATATTTAGTAAACTACTTGGTGGAACAATGAGTAATACATCATGCAAAGAAAGAAAATAAATTTAACCAAAAAAAGAGATATGATTTATTCGGTAGATGAGGCTTAAGGAAAGGGAGTATAAAGGAGTTTATGATAATAACAATAATGAAGAAGAGAAAGAAGAAGGAGGAGGACGAAGAACTGGATCAATCAAATGCTTATTATGAGTAATATAACGTCCTAGATAATTTAAACTTATCAACTTAATTCACTCACATATAAGAGATGGTTAAAATTACTATCCCTATTTACAGATGAGGAAACTGATGCACAGTAAGGTTAAACAACAAGCCCTATATCACTCTGGTTGTAAATGCCTGAGTTGGAATATGATGTATCAGTTTTTCTTCATTAATTGATCAAGACAGCCATACACTAATATTAATTAAGAATAGGGACTCAAGAACAAAAGAACTGAGAATGTTTGCCTATCAAGAATGGCATGGTGTGGTAGGGAAAAAAATAGAGTCTATGGAATGATTGTAGATAAAAGACTGCTCCTTTGTATTATGAGCCTTTCTTGTTAACACTATTTGAAGTTTTCAATTATTCCCATGAAATACTTTGACAAATTCTTTAAGTTGTTGTGAATTATTAGATATTCTGAATATTTTGGTAAGCAAACTATATATCAACACACGAAGCTGAGGAAAAAAATAAAATGAAAGAAACTGAAGCATACCACAAACTTAGCTAGAATTAAAGTCAGAGAAGAGAAACAATAGGCTGTTTTATTTAGGAAAGGCATTACTTCCACTTCAATAGGACTGCATTTGTTTATACCTATAAAACATTCTTTTCTGTATACTATCTATGATTTTTGTCGAAACATTCCTATCTACACACTAATCACTAAATTTAAAGTTGAGTACCCTGAGGGGGGAGAAGGTGGAAAGGAATGTTCTTAAGTTGTTTTCTGAATGTGCCAGTTAGAACAAAGCCAAGATTAGCACCTAAGAATGTGGACTCACACTGTAATCTTCTTCCTATTATAGCCCACAGTGTTGATATAAACTCTTAGTATCTGCTTCAAGAGGAAAGTATGTGAAAAATGCTGAGGGAAGATGGGACTCCTTATTATAGTCAAGTATCTAACAAGGAAGTTTGTGAAGATTCTGCCCTTTTGGAAGTGTTTAAATCTTCAGAAGGGGAATGTGAATTTGTCCTGGAAAGTTGGAACATTTATTTTTCGTAGAAAGATGGATTTTTCCATGTATTCTCAGTGAAATTTTTGTGATATATGATACCCTGGCACAGTAAACAATCCATCTTATGGCAGAGATATAATAATCCATTCTTATTAGAACTCGACGGAGGACCTATGGCTTTGTACGCCATTTTTCTGGCATTGTTTGTTGTAAAGATTATAAATATTATTCCAAAGCAGAAATTCTGGAAAGTCTAGAGTTTATGCAGTATATTTAACAAATGCTGTGCCCCTTTTATACGTCAGAAAATGTAATTGGCCCTGGGACCACAGCAGCAAACAAAGCAAACTGAGTTCCATCTTTCATGAGCTTACATTCTGTAGGAGAGAGAAAGATAACAAATAAGGAAACAAAGATAAACTCAGGTAGCCATAAATACTTGGAAGAAAATAAGCCAGGGCATGCGACGTGGCAGAGAAGGACTAGGGGGTTCCTTTAGATTGAGGGTCGGACATATCTCAGTGTCAAGTTGATATTTGATCTGAGATTTGAATTAACAGAGAACTATCCAAGGATCCAGAAAATAAGCATCCAAAGCAGGGATGAACAGCAGGTACAAATACTTTAACAAAGAGAATAAGCTCAGCACATTTGAGGAACAGGAAAAAGGGCAGTGAGACTAGAGCAGAGCTTCCCAACTGGACCAAATCACAATAGCACGATGCAAACGGCTTAGAGATATGCAGAGATACCAATATCCTCAGTCCTCAAGGCAGCTGAGCCTGGCGCATGAGGCCTGAGCACCTGGGCCCTAATCCACTGGTCAAGAGCATTTTCTTTAATTTACCTCAGTGTGCCATGAAAATATTATCTTTTTTTTTTTTTTGGAGGAAGATTAGCCCTGAGCTAACATCTGTTGCCAGTCCCCCTCTTTTTGCTGAGTAAGATTGGCCCTGGTCTAACATCCGTGCCCATCTTCCTCTCCTTTACGTGTGGGACCACTGCCACAGCATGGCTTGGTTAGCGGTGCATTGGTCCACGCCCAGGATCCAAAACTGCGAACCCTGGGCAGCCAAAGTGGAGTGCATGAACTTAACCACTACGCCACTGGGCCAGCCCCAATATTATCTTTTTCAGTGTGTCAAAATTGAGGAAAATTTTGAAAGCACGGAGTCCAGAGCAAAATGAACGTGAGGTATAAGATGAGAGTGAAGAGTAGGCAGAAGCCAATTCATGTAAAGCCTCATAGTTCATGGAAAAGAGTTTAGAATTTAGGTGGGAAGGCATTTACAAGGAGAGACATGATTTAACTTGTGTGTTGATCAGATCTCGTCAGCTGCTATATGGAGAACACACAGAGCAAATATTAGAGTCAAGGAGCATTCTGCCTCTTCATCATTAGAGTCACCTTGGGGTTGTCACCTGCTATCTCAGGACCTCAGTTTCTTTATCAAATCATCAAAGATAATAGCATTTGTCCTTGGCTTTGCATCACAGGCGTCTTGTGAAGGGAAGTTGGATGGCGTCAGTGGCTGCCCTGAGAAAGATAACGCATAAAAAAGAGATTGTTATTCCTGCTACTGACAGCACACATGCCAACCTGACAACTATCTCTCACAGATCAGTTTGTGAACAAGGGCTGATTAGTACATTAACTTCCCAAAAGGAGAGAGATAAAGGGAGCAGTGAGTCACTGGGGTTTGCTTTGACACTGATCAGTTCCCACTGGCCATGCTACTCAGAATGAAGATGAATAGCAATGGAGATAAATATTCATCCATGACCCTTTTCTATCAATTAAGCCTCCTGAATAAACCACAAAGGCATCTATCACGTCCCTGCTGCTATGCTGCTATTTTTCTGGTTAAGTATTTTTGGAATAAGACATGACTTTCAGAGTGTCCAGGTAACAGTCTTGCCTGCAGGGGTTAAACAGAATGAGCACCACAGATCTATCCTGAATGATGCAGAGAACCTGTAGGCCTTATAAAGATTAGGTTTTCAACATGTCTAGATGTGAAAACTCAAGAGCACTAATTTCTGTTTTGTTTCACAGGGTATGGTGGTTTCGTTCTGAATAAATAAAATAAGGATTTTATTCCACTTTCTCAAACTGTATTTAAAAATTGAAAATTATGACATCACAGTGATGTTGAGCTGAAAATAGTTTGTGTATTGATTCTTTAAATGTGGATAAAAGAATGATTCTTTCTTTCAAAACGAAAAATATTTTCAAAAGATTGCTGGGACCTGAAAAGCAGTTAAGGAAGGGATTTTTAAAATGATAAAGACTCTAGAGCAAGAGAGTGCTGATGAGATGCAACGGAGTTACTCAGATGGAGGAATTGATGAGGGAGGAGATTGGATACCACTATATTGAAAGGAAAGGAAGGGTTAATTTTAGGAATGATGTCCTTGAATATGTGTCTGAGCACAGATCTAAAGTAACAAAGGAAAGTTTAACTTCTGATTGAGCTAGGATACTTCATCCATCATTATAGGAGGGAAGGCAAAAATACAATTACAGATGCATCAGGTAGATATATGGAGTTTAGAGAAGATGTTTGTATAAATCTGCTTACCTTTATTTTCTCCCTGCATTTTGACAAAGCAAGATCATCAGCTTGAGTCAGTCAAGAAGAGCATCAGAGGAGGTGTGAGGAGGAAAAAGGAATAAGTTCAAATGCAGGGACATAAGCAATCACACTGAGTGCTGTGGTTTCAACTTTCCTAAACTAATTTCCCTGGGTCATCATTGCTCACAGAACTGTGTTCCTTAATAAGAAACTTCCCAACATTAGGGAGATGACCCTTTGTTCTCATGGAACAAAGAGAATGCTCAGGAGAGTTTTAGTTATTTAATTGTTAGTACTGAAAATAGCACTAGTTTAAAAACCAGAATATCATTTAAGATTTTGTTCCACTGTGTATAGGCTATATTGATCTTTGCCAAGTCCCTTAACTTCTTTTAAAGGAAATTTGTAACTGAACTATAAAGCAAGGAAGCAGATAAGCAGTTGCCTGGAGATGAGGGAGATGGGGAGTAGAATTACAAAGGGCACAAGGAAACTTGTAGTGGTGATAGATATGTCCATTATCGGGATTATGGTGGTGGTTTCCTGGGTATATACATAAGACAAAACTTACCAAATCATAGGCTTTAAATGTATGCAGCATATTGTATTTAACTACACGTTAAAAAAACTGTAAGTGAAAGAGATAGTTTGTAGAATATGACTGACTTAATTCATATAATTTTTATAAATTTCAAATAATAGTACATATACAAGTAACTCAAATTCTGACATGCTCTAAAGTATAAGATTTTTTTTATGCTAGTAAGATTTTACAATATGAAAAGTTCCTCAACCTTGAAAAACAATAACACTTGTATCTGAGACTAAACAGTTGAAGAAGCTGGGAGGAGGTTTTTCCACCAGCACAAGGGAGGAGTTGAAGTAATAATATGCAAGTTCATTGATCTCCTCACCCAAGGTGACCACTGATGCCAGGAATATCAATGGGTAAGGGTGCTCCATGATACTGTTCTTAGGGAAATTTCACGAGAGAATGCTGTTTAACTTCAGGCTTCTTTTGTCCTCTTCAGCGACTCTGCCACCTAGGCATAAAATTCTCTCATGTTGATAAAGCCCCCTCTGTCATGCTTCTAAACCCAGCTGAAAAGAAGCTAGTTGATTCAACCCCACTAATGTATCACCCCTAAATGAGATGCCTGTATTTTAAAAGGAAGTGTATAAAACCTCATGTATTCATTCATTCAATCAATTATTCCACAATTTCTTTATTCCTCTTGTAATCAGCACTTGAACTGTAAAAAAATACAAAATAGGGGCCAGCTCAGTGGCGTAGTAGTTAAGTTCACGTGCTCTGCTTCAGGATCCTGGGGTTCACAAGTTCGGATCTGGGGTGCAGACCTGCACACCGCTCATCAAGCCGTGCTGTGGCAGTGTCCCATATACAAAAAACAGAGGAAGATTGGCATGGATGTTAGCTCAGGGCCAATCTTCCTCATTAATAAATAACAAATAAATAATAATAAAAATAAAAATATTTTTTAAAAATATGTAAAATGGGGCCGGCCCGGTGGCACAAGCGGTTAAGTGTGTGCACTCCCCTGCTGCGGCCTGGGGGTCGCCAGTTGGGATTCCAGACGCGCACTGATGCAGTGCTTGGCAAGCCATGCTGTGACGGCTTCCCATATAAAGTGAAGGAAGATGGGCATGGATGTTAGCCCAGGGCCAGTCTTCCTCAGCAAAAAAAGAGGAGGGTTGGCAGATGTTAGCACAGGGCTGATCTTCCTCACAAAATAATTAATCAATTAATTAATTAATTCAAAAATGTAAAATAACATTTATTGTTTTTTGTTATTAAGGAATTTTTCTTTTCTCTTATTAAAATTTAATCAATTATTCAAGCCTCATCTAATTCTGCTTTCTGTATGATTTCTTCCTTCTTCCAACTTAGTTTGCACTTAAAATTGGGACCATATTTTCTGACACCTGATTCACTAGTGTTGTTCATTTTACATAGATGAAAGGTATGTTATGGTAGAAGGTCTCTTTTGTTAGTTTACAAACTATCTAATACACCTTAGGAAACAATAAAAATCTTTTTATTGAAATTCAAATTATACTTGTGGACATCTATCTTGACCAAGGAATATCTGCAAGTTCTCCTGAGTCAGATCCCTTATACTGTCTCTGTGATATCCCTCCCTGCCTCTACCGTGCACTTATAATTCATTATTGCCTTTTATATTGCCAATAATCTTGGCACACATATGTATAATAACACCTGTCACATATTTTTACATTTACCTGTTTACATTCCTTAAGCCCTTAATGCAGGGAATATATTTTATTCATTTTTATATCTTCAGTACCAAGAAGAGTTTCTGGCACTTAATAAATGACAACTATTGAAGAAGAGAACGGAAGGTGGGAGGGAGATACTATTTTAGCAATAGAGGTTACATCAGAGAGTAAAAATATTTTAAAAATAAAAAAATTCCATAAGTTCATAGAGTTGACCTTCTAACTAGTCTGTTTTGCATCTACGTAGACAGTATATATACACATATAGCCAGCCCTGGTTGTCTAGTGGTTAAGATTCAGCACTCTCCTTGCCGCCTCCCGGGTTTGTTTCCCGGTCAGGGAACCACACCACCATCTATCAGTTGTCATACTGTGGTGGCTGTGTGTTGCTGAGATGCTGAAAGCTATGCCACCGATATTTCAAATACCAGCAGGGTCCCCCATGGTGGACAGGTTTCAGCAGAGCTTCCAGACTAAGACAGGCTAGGAAGAGGAATCTGGCTGCCCACTTTTGAAAAAATTGGCCGGAAAAATTCTATGAATAGCAGTAGAGCATTGTCTGATATATCCCCGGAAGATGAGAGGATGGCACAAAAAGACCGGGCAGGATTCCACTCTGCTCTACAAAGGACCGCTAGGAGTCAGAATCGACTCGCAAGCACTAATAACAATATATCACAAATATAAAATATATACAAATTAGAACTCTTCTTCCTGCTCTTGACTGATCTACAAAGACCATAGTCTTGGTCTAAAACACCTATTCCTCAAAGTTGCCAATTACTCATTAAGCAATATGGTTCCTCTCAAAAGACTTTAAAAATGTTTGTATATTCCATGTACACATTGACTTCTAACTTACAAAAGCTCCAAATGCCAATATTAGGAAATCAATAACCCATAATTGACTTAGATTTCTTTACTTAAGAGATAGGCATTCTGTTCCGAGACAAAAACTTCCTAAACATCAGATAAGGGTTATGAAGAACTCTACTCTTGAAAAACTATTGTATATTTAATTGAAAAGGTTATTTGGTACCAGGAATCATTTAGTCATTTGCCAAAAGCATGGCACACATTTCATACTACAGTTACTTTTTAAGCATTTTAAGTGCATTATGATCAATGAAATTGCGTGCTCTCTGCACGCGTCCTTACTATTTTAGGGAAAGGGCATTTAGAATCAGACTGCGTATTGATCTTCTATAAAAATGTTACATTACCACATTTACAAAGTAAATTTATATAAGAGAGCTAATAACAATCTTCCTCTTGTCCTATATATGCATATATGAATCTTGAATGGTATTCACAAATATTTACAAGGTTTTTCACTTTGTCGTTTTTTCACTACTATCATTACTATGGCCCACAGTTTTCATTTAGTCTTTGAGGGACTAACATCAAGGGTTGATGTTAGCAAAATCTATTTGTAAGTAGGACGTTTTTGTAGCCCTTTGTGTCTATGTTGAAGAAAATTGCATTTTCCATAGACAGTTCATAATTTCCAGAATCTTAACTTCAGAATGAATTTTGAAGTAAAAATTTTAAATAGGGTGTTAACAATGAAATTGATTTATCTTCTTTACTAAGATACTTAACAGTACACAGAAAAAGCACTATATTTTTTCAAAATTATAAAGTAAGGATGGCAAACTAGCCTAAAATAATCACCTCTTTTTAATTTCATGTATTTCTTAATTTTAAATATTTTATCTCTTCTTGCTAATCCTTCTGAACAATATCCATCTAGAGTGTTCTAAAAGTAGTCTTAAATGATATACCAATTCATACACACACACACACACACACACACACACACACAAGTGCCAAGGCCATACAGCTTGAAATAGATTAAGTAGATAATGTCAGAAAAAATGGAAAATGAGTTGTACAGTAATCATAATTCCCTTCCTTTAAGCAAGTATTTACCATTTGCTCAGGATTTAGTTAGCAAGCTTCTTTTTACTATACATCACTCTAGAGATATAGTTCAGGATATATATTTTTAAATTTTCAATTTGGTTCTTATTTGACCTATGAGTTATTTAGATGTGTTTATTTAATTTATAAATATTTGGTAATTTCAATTTTTTTCTGGGTTGATTTCAAATTTAATTCCATAGTATTTGGAGGACATACTTTGTATGACTTTAATCCTTTTAATTTTATTGGGACTTGTTTTATAGCCTATTATAAAACCATTCTGCATATTATATATACTTGAAAAGAATGTGTATTCTGCTAATGTCAGGCAGAATGTTCTATTTGTCAGTTGAGTTAATTTTGTTAATAGTGTTGTTGATGTTTTCTATATCCTTACTGATTTTCTGTCTGCTTTTTCTATAAATTACTGAGAGTATTGAAATCTTAAAACTATGACTCTAGATATTTTTATTTCTCCTTTCAATTCTGCTACTTTTTTCTTAAGGTATTTTACAGCTTTGTTGCTAGATATATACATTTAACTCCCTGATGCAGTGACAGTTTAATCATTATGAATTATCCTCTTTTTCTCTAGTAATAATCCTAGTTATAATATCTATTTTTTTTGGATAATATAGCCAGTCTCTTATTAAACAGAATTTACTTTACGTTTACTTTAGTGTGGTATATCTTTTTATATGTTTTTACTTTCAATCTATTTGAATCTAAAGTGTATCTCTTATAGACATTATACAATTGGATCTCGCTTTTTATTCATTTTGAAACTCTCTGCCTTGTGTTTGAGATATTTAATCGATTAATATTTCATGTAGTTATTAATATTGTTGGATTATGTCTGTCTTTTAGCTATCTGTTTTCTGGACATATCTATCCATTCCTCTTCCTTCTCCACTATTTTCTTTTATTAAACAAAATTTATTTTTTGCATACTATTGAAGTTTCTTTCTTTATTTTTCCTATATATTTTATATTGATTCAGGGTTCGATCTTGGGATTGCAATTGGCAGCTTTAACCACCAAAACTTATTTTCAGGTTAATAAGTTAATTTTAGTAACATACCAAGTTTAATTCAATATATCTCTAATATTTCTGTTTATCACTCCTTCCTTTGTACTTTTTACTCACACATAAATACAGTGTGAGAATTATTGCTTTAAATAAATTTACAATTTTAAATAAAGAAGAAATGTTATATTTTCCCCTAAATTGATCATTTCTAATGGTCTTTATTCCTACTTGTGGGTTCAAGTTACTGTCGTTTTCTTTCGGTTTCAGTACTTCCAAGAGTTTATTTTGTGTTAAATTTTTCATCTGTTTGATTATGATGTGTCTAGATGTGGTTCCTCCTCTGACCTGCTTGGGATTGTTGAGACTCGTGGATCTCTAGATTTGTGTGTGTGTGTGTGTGTGTGTGTGTGTGTGTGTGTGTGTGTGAAATGTGGGTGGTTGTCAGTCATTATCTCTTCAAATATTTTTCTGTCTCTTTATCTCCTCTCTTTTTCATATGCTTAGTGTGGTCCCAGAGGTCTCTGAAAATCTACTCCGTATTTTGCATTTTTCTCTTCATTGCTTCATATTTCATAATTTCTATTGATTCATATTCAAGTTGACTGATTCTATCTTATGTCATCTTAAATTTGCTGTCCAGTCCATTTAGTGATTTTCCTTTTTTTTTTTTTTTTCAATTGTTCATCGTATTTCATCTAGAATTTTCATTTGGTATGATTTATAGTGTTTATTTTTCTATTGAGATGCATTATTTGTTAATTACTTTTCATCATATTTTCCCTTCATTCTTTGAATATAGTCTGTTAAAAATTTATTTGGTATATTTATAATTGGCGTTTTCAAGTCTTTTTCTATGAAATGTAACATCTAGGCTTATCTGGTTTCTATTGACTTTATTTCCTAAATTGTGTCTCATTTTGCTGTTTTAATGAACATCTCATAATTTTTGGTGAAAAAGTGCAATTTTATAATATAAGAACCCTGGATTTTGTTTTATTGTTCTGAAGATTTTTGTTTGTTTATTTGGGTTTTTGTAACTTGTTTGCACTTAAACTTGTCTTTCTTTCCCATAGTATATGGCCACTGGTATATATGCTGGGTTTTTTTAAATTCTTATTTTTATTTTTTATCTTAGCTTTCTAGCATTTCTTCTGTGTCTAGATAGCATAGTGGTTAGCCAATAATTTATGAATTTATGCTAAAACAGTGTAAACCCGTGTGGCTTCCACCCACTTCTGATTATTTGTGTGGGTTGGTGAATGCATTCAAAGTTGCAACAAGTTCTCAAATCTTCCGTGGGTTTGACTTTCCGTTAGACTCTCTTAGGTCCCCCTTGCATGTGCTCTCATTTCTCATAGCCAGGGATGTGAATAGACCCTCTATGGCTCTCTAGTTTCCAGGTTCTGCCCGTTAAATTTTTGTCTGGTCTACTGCTTGCCCTGACTTTGATGACAATCTTATGATATCAAAGCTCTGAGTTTTTCCCATTTGTTCAAAACCAACTTTAATAACTTTTTGCTGGCAATGATGCAAGTTTTTTCCAAGGCTCAAATAAACTTCCTTACTTCTTCCACCAAAGTTGCTAGTTTCCACATCCAGCCTACCTTACACTGGTAAAATTACTGACTTAAGCTGAAGGTTGGTAGTGGGAGTAGGCAAGGAGACAAAATACTTCCATTCTTATTACCCAAAACTGTAGCTTTTTTTTTCTCTTAAGAATAAAGTCTTCCAATTTGTTGTTGGCTTTTGCTCAGTTTCCATGAAATTATTGCCATTTATAATTCATCAATTTTTATACTTACAATTTATCACTTTTGTACTTATTTAATCTCATTTTGGCTGAGCAGAATTGCGAACACCTTTAAATAGCCATAATCAGAAGTCTTCTCCCAGTCATTTTTAAGAAATATTTTTAAAATGAGAAGAAAATTTTACGTTTACCCACACATTTATCTTTTCTGTAACTGTTCTTTCCTTTATGTAGAGCCAATTTTCCATCTGATTCTGTTTTTCTTCTAGCAGAAGAACTTCCTTTAGCACTTGTTGTAATGCAGATCTTCTGGCAATAAATTATCTCAGATTGTTTCTATCTGAAAACATCTTTATTTTCTCTTCAATTTTAAATGAAGTTTTCCTGAGGCAATAGTCCTAAGTTGTTGCACTTTTTTTCCTTCAGTTGTTTAAATATGGCACTCCATTTAAATTTTGCTTGTGTAGTTTCTGAAAAATCTGCTATCATCTGTTTATTTCTCTATATTTAATCTTTATTTTTCATCTCTCTGTGCTTTGATATTGTATTTTTACCTCTGGTTTTTGGCATGTTCTATCGTCTCTGTATTTTCTAGAGCTGTTGATCTTTTGGTTTTGGGTTGTATCTTTGTGCTTTGCTGCATGCTTCAGAATTTTTGTTTGGATGACAAATGTAAATTTTTTATTGTTGGCGTCTGCCTTTTGTTGTATGACTTTAATTGTGTTAATTTTTGTTCAGACACAGAGTTAAGTTTCTTGAAATCAACTGGACACTTTCAAAGTTTGCTTTTCAGGTTCGTGAGAGTGGTTCCACTGCAGCTGTTCGCCTGGAGCTAATTAAGCTCCCTTACTAAGATGAGCCTCTGAAGATTCCACCTGATACTCTGTATGTTATGAATTCTTTTCACTTTGGTGGGAATTGCAGTACTTCTTAGCCCTTTGTGAGTCCTGGAAATTGTTTAACCTGCTGCTTTTCAGTGGTTCCTTCCCCAGTCTGGGATATTTTCCTTGCACACATGTGCAGTCATTCCCAGCCAAATGTGGGAAACCCTCTGCTGATTTACAGAAATACCTGTATGTGTGTGTGTTCATACCTCTCTCTTCTCGGGTAATCTATCCTGCAATTTCTAGCTAACTTCAACTCCCTGAAATCCAATCTGTCTTTCCTCAACTAAATGAGAGTGCTAGGTTCACTTTGGATCCACCTTCCCATGCTGCAGAGAAGCAGTAAGATGTGTCAATTGTAGGATCCACCTTTTTGTTTTCCTCATCTTAGGGATCACATTCCCGTACTACCTATGCTTCATCTGAAAATCACTGTTTCATATATTTTCTTTGGTTTTATATATGTATTTTCAATATATAAGGATAAACTCTGTTCCTGTGAAATATCTTGGCCAGAACTTGCTATTTTGATTTTTATAGAGATTGCATTAAAACTATAGATCAGCTAGAGGGAAATTAACATCTTGGTAGTATTGAAACTTTCAAAGAACATTGTATTTCTCTAAGGTTGTCTTTATTTTTCTTTAAAATATTTTATAATTATCTTTGAAGAAGTCTGATACATATTAACTTTTATATTTATTACTAAGTTTAATAGTTACATAGAAGCAGTTAATTGTAAAGACTCATGAAACTCAGCACAATATACTCACATAAGACTTTAATAAAGAGAAAGAGTACAAAATAGCATGAGAAAGAAAGTACTGGCAATTGTTGAGGAGTCCAGACTTCCAGGAACAACCCCCTAAGTCCTCTACCAGTAGCACAGAATGTACTTTGTTTTTGGATTGTGAACTACTAAGTTACATATTTGCTAACTTAGTTCCAGGGAATCAAGACACAACTTCAGTAAGAGATCTTTTCTATGCTGCTACTTGCGTAGTTAAAAATAGGCTGTGTAACTTGTCAAAGCAACTGAAAACCATTAATCAATACATCCTTAAGTAATACAGATAAGCTAGAATAGGGTACCTTCAGAGGAGTTTCAGCCTTACATTGCATATTATAAATCACTAGCTAGACCATCTCATCCTTATCTTGGCTAAGGGTCATGATCAACCTTCCAGGCTCACTGAAGATAAACATAGAGATACCCCAGATCTACTGCAAGATAACTTTATTCTTATGCACTATTTTAATATTTTGATATTATTGTTATATATTTTACATTTAAAATTCTTTGTTTTTAATATATAGAAATGCAATTTTAACAGAAAATTGCATATATTTAATGTATACAATTTGATGACTTTAAACATACACATACATCAGTGATATCATTACCACAATCAAGGTAGTAAACTTGTCCATCACCTGCAAAAGTTTCCTGTGTCCATTTGCTTTTTCATACCGTTTGAAAAACTCCTCCCCATTTTCTTCTTGCCTCATCCCCTGCAACCACCACTCTATTTTCTGCTTTAAAAGTTTGACTATTTTAGAAGTCTCACGTAAGTGGAATTTTACAGTACTTGTCTTTTTGTGACCCACTTATTTCGCTTAGCATAATGTCTTCCAGGTACATCCATGTTGTGGCAAAGGGTAGGATTTCCTTCTTTTTATAGGCTGAATAAATATACCACATTTTCTTCATTCATTCATCTGTCAATGGACATTTGGATTGTTTCCATATCTTGGCTATTGTGACTAATATACTGCAATGAACATGGGAGCGCAGAAATCTCTTCAAGATTCTGATTTCAATCCTTTTGGGTACATACACGGGAGTGGGAGTCTGGATTATACAGTATTGTATTTTTAATTTGAGGAAACCCTTTACTCTTTTTCATAGTGGATGCACCATTTTACATTCCCACCAATGGTGTACAAGGGCTCCAATTTCTCCACATGCTCACCAACACTTGTTATTTTTGTTTTTTTGATAATAGCAATCCTAACAGGTATGATATGATATCTCTTTGTGGTTTTGATTTGGAAATGCAATTGTATTTTGTATCAGTTGACTTTATATCCAGCAACATTGGTAAACTCTCATATTTATTGAAGTAATTCATTAATACATGGTGTTAGATTTTCTATATTACCAATCATATCATCTGTGAAGATAAAAACACTGATCGTTTTGGGGGTTTTTTGGTTGTTGTTTTATTGAGGTGTAATTGACATATAGCATTATCTTAGGTTCAGATATGCAAGATAATGATTTGATATTTGTATATATTGCAAAATGATCACCACAATAAATCTGGTTAACATCCATCACCACACATAGTTACGAAATTTTCTTTTCTTTTGATGAGGACTTTTAAGATCTGTTCTTTTAGTAACTTTCAAATATAAAATACAGTATTAATAACTATATACTTGTCATGCTATACATTACATCCCATGACATTTATTTTATAACTGGAAGTTCATACCTTTTTTCTCCTTCAACGCATGTTACACATCTTCCATCCTATGCCTTTGGCAACCACCAATGTGTTCTCTATATCTGTGAGCCTTTTTTTTGTTTGTTTTCCACATATAAATGAGATCCTATAGTATTTGTCTTTCTCTGATTGACCTATTTCACTTAGCGTAATGTCCTCAAGTTTCATTCATGTTGCCACAAATGGCAAGATTTCCTTCTTTTGTATGGCTGAATAATATTCCATTGTATACATACTACATTTTCTTTATTTATTTATCCATCAGTGAACATTTACATTGTTTCCATATCTTGGCTATTGTAAATAATGCTGCAGTGAACATGGGGATGCATATATCTTTTCAAATTAGTATTTTCCTATTCTTTGGGTAAATACTCAGAAGTAGAAATGCTGGTTCATATAATAGTCCTATTTTTAATTTTTTTGAAGAATCTCCAGCACTTATTATTTCTTATTTTTTGGATAATAGACATTCTAGCAGGTGTGAGGTGATATCTCATTGTGGTTTTGATATGCATTTCCCTGATGATTAGTGATGTTGAGCACTTTTTCATTACTTGTTGGCCATGTGTATGTCTTCTTGAGAAAAATGTCTATTCAAGTTCTCTGCCCATTTTTAAATAAGATTATTTGGTTTTATTTTCTATTGAGTTGTCTAAGTTGTTTATATATTTTGGATATTAACCACTCATGATTTGCAAATATTTTCTCACATTCTGTAGGTTGGCTTTTCACTTTGTTGATGGTTTCCTTTGCTGTGCAGAAGCTTTTAGTTTAATGTAGTCCCACTTATTTATTTTTGTATTTGTCACCTTTGCTTTTGGTGTCAAATCAAAAACATCATTGTCAGGACTAATATCAAGGAGTTTAACACCTATGTTTTCTTCTAGGATTTTTATTGTTTCAAGTCTTATGCTCAAGTATTTAATTCATTTTGAGTTAATTTTTGTGTATGCTGTATGATAGTGGTCCAGTATCATTCTTTTTCATGTGGCTGTCCAGTTTCCCCAGCACCATTTATTGAAGAGACTGTCCTTCCCCCATCATATATTCTTGACTCCTTTGTTACACATTAACTAACCATATATGTGTGGATTTATTTCTGGGTTCTCTATTCTATTCCATTGATCTATGTGTCTGTTTTTATGCCAATACCTTACTGTTTTGATTACTATAGTTTTGTATATAGTTTGAAGTCAGTGAGCATCATGCTACCAGCTTTGTTCTTTCTCAAGTTTAGTTTGGCTATTTGGAGTCTTTTGTGGTTCCACACAAGTTTAGGATTATTCTATTTCCATGAAAAATGCCGTTGGAATTTTGAGAGATTGCTTTGAAGCTGTTTGAGTAGTATAGACATTTTAACAATATTAATTCTTCCAACATGAGCACGGCATAGTTTTCCATTTATTTCTGTCTTATTCAATTTCTTTCATCAGTGTCTTATAGTTTTCAGTGTATAGGTCTTTTGCCTCCTTGGTTGAATTTTTTGATAGGTATTTTATTCTTTTCGATGGAACTGTAAATGGGATTGCTTTCTTAATTTCTCTTTCTGATAGTTTGTTTTTAATGTATAGAAATGCTACAGATTTTTGTATATTGATTTTGTATCCTGCAACTTTACTGAATTTGTATATTAGTTCTAACAATTTTTTGGTATAGTCTTTAGGATTTTCTACATATAATATCTTGTCATTTGCAAATAGTGACAGTTTTACTTCTTCCTTTCCATTTGGGTGCCTCATTTCTTTTTCCTGCCTAATTGCTCTGGCTAGGACTTCCAATACTATGTTGAATAAAAGTGGCAAGAGTGGGCATCCTGGTCTTGTTCCTGATCTTAGAGGAAAAGCTTTCAGTTTTTCACTGTTGAGTATGATGTTAGCTGTGGGCTTGTGACACATGGACTTTTATGTTGAGGTATGTTCCCTCTATATCCACTTTGTTGAGAGTAACAGTTGTTTTTTTCCTTTCCAACTCCTGTGCCATTTGTTTATTTTCTTTCCTTACTGTCTAAATCTCTAGTACGATGTTGAATCAGATCGGCAAAGACAGGTATTCCTGATTTGTTCTTAATCTCAAAAATAAAGGTTTGATAGTTGAAATTTAAGAGTTAAAATTCATCAAGCAAGTTAAGTTATAGACATTTTGCTTAATTGGATTGTAGTAAGATAACATTATTTAAATCTTTCGATATTTGTTGACATTTAAATGGTTTGAAATGAACGTATATTCTGCAGTTGTTGGGTGGGTTTTCTCTATCCATCCATTTGCATTAATTAATTATGCTGTTTGGATAATCTGCATGGTTACTGACATTGGTTTTTATAGTATCAATTAGCGAGAGACATGTTTTAATATCCTCTACTGTGATTATAGTTTTTATCTATTTCTCCTTGCATTTTGACCAATTTTTACATATTTTGGGACAAAGTTATGAGAAATGTTTAATAAAATTTTAATTGTTAAATCTTTCTGAAGTATAATTTTATTTTTATACAATAAACTAATTTATTACTATTAATACTTTTGGCCTTAAAATAATTTTTTTGGTAATATTAATATAGCTAATCTAACATTCTTTTGTTGATATTTGCACAGTGATTTTATTTTTTTTCTGTTTGATATATATTCATTTTCCCTCTTCTTTTATTTCATTTAGATTTATCATTAATTAGGATTTTTTTTACAGTTATTTTAGAAGCTATATACTCTTTTACTATTATGTTACTAGTTACACTAGAGATTTTGATAATAATATTTGCATTATCAAAATCTAATACAGGCTGGTACTTTTACCCTAGTCCCTGATAATCCAATGACTTAGAACACTTTTATTACATTTACCCACTTTTTAAATTTCTATCTTATTTTTGTCATATATTTTAATTCTAAATATGTTGTAAACATCATGAGATACTATATTTTCTCTACAATCATTTAGAATAAACAGAACTCTTTTCATTGCTCTTCATCCCTTCCTGTGTAATGAATCTTCTGTCTAGAATTTTCATCTTTCAGCCCAGAATATATACCTGTTTATTAAGAATTCTTTCACCTTCATTTATTTTTATCTTCATTCTTGAAGGATATGACTATAGAATTTTAGGCTGTTAGTTTTTTTTTTTTTCCAACCCATTAAATGTATCACCCGCTGTCTGACAGTTAAGAAGTCACTTTCCAATCAAGTCTTAGGAGATCATGTTTCTTCTCTTTTTTGGTGGCTTAGAGCAACAGAAATTCATTCTCTCATAGCTCTGGAGGCCTGAAGTCTAAAGTCGAGGTGTCACCAGGCTATGACAGGTGACAGGTGTCAAGGTGTGACAAGGTGTCAGAGGCTCTAGGGGAGATTCTGTTCCTTGCTTCCTCCAGTTTCTGGTGGATGCACCAGAATTTCTGGCTTCATACCATTTTCTCTTCTGTGTACCAGTTTCCTCCTCTTCTAATTGTCTCAAATGTCCTTCTGCCTTTCTCTGATAAAGACTCTTCATTGGATTTACGGCCCACTCAGATAATCCAGGAGTATTTTATCTCAAAATATTTCTCAATCACATTTCCAAAGATCATTTTCCAAATAAAGTAACATTCACAGATTCTCTGAATATGAAATGAATATCTTTTAGGGGACATTTTTTTTATTGAGATCATATTGGCTTGTAACATTGTGTAAATTTCAGGTGTACATTATTATATTTCAGTTTCTGTATAGATTGTATCATATTAAACACCAACAGTCTAGTCTTTATCCATCACCATACACGTGTCCCTTTACCCCTTTTGTTGTTCCCTCACTACCTCCTCTGGTAACCACTAATCTGTTTTCTTTATCTATGTGTTTGTTTATCTTCTAATATGAGTTAAATCATATAGTATTTGTCTGTCTGACTTATTTAGCTTAGCATAAAACCCTCAAGGTCCATCCACGTTGTCGCAAATGGCACAATTTTATCTTTTTTTATGACTGAGTAGTATTCCATTGTTTATATATACCACATCTTTATCCATTCATCTGTTGATGGGCACTTGGGTTGCTTCCACATCTTGGCTATTGTGAATAATGCTGTGATGAGCATAGGGATGCATAAATCTCTTTGAATTGTTGATTTCAAGTTCTTTCGATAAATACCCAGTAGTGGGATAGCTGGGTCGTATGATATTCCTATTTTTAATTTTTTGAGAAATCTCCATACTGTTTTCCATAGTGGCTGCACCAGTTTGCATTCCCACCAGCAGTATAGGACGGTTCCCTTTTCCCCATATCCTCTCCAACACTTGTTATTTTTTGTCTTGTTAATTATAGCCATTCTGACAGTTGTGAGGTAATATCTCATTGTAGTTTTGATTTGTGTTTCTCTAATCATTAGTGATATTGAACATCTTTTCATGTGCCTGTTGGGCATCCGTGTACATTCTTCGGAAAAAAGTCTGTTCATGTTTTCTGCCCATGTTTTAATCAGATTGTTCATTTTTTTGTTGTTGAGTTGTATGAGTTCTTTATATATTTTGGAAATTAACCACTTGTCAGATATGTGATTTGCAAATGTTTTCTAGGGGGGCATTTTTTTATCCTATCACAGGTGTAGTTATTTTATTGCTCTTTTAATTCTGCTCTTGAATCTGTAGATTAGTTACTGTCATCAGTTTTCAAAAATTCTCAGTCATTATCTCTTCAACTATTTTTTTCTGCCTCATTTTCTCCTCTCATTCAGGTAAAACAAATAAACATATCTCAGTCATTTTTCTCTATTGTCTTTGTCTTTTATCTACTTTTTATGCTTTTCTTCCTTTAATGTCTTTTTGCTTTATTTTGGACACTTTCTTCCTACCCATATTTTAGCTCATTAATTTTCTATTAAATATTCATCTATTTTGTAGTAAACCTAACCCTGGAATTTTTCATTTCAATTTTTGTATTTTCTAATTCAAGATGTTGAGTTTGTTCCTCTGTAAATCTTTTATGTCATATGTCATTTCTTTAATTTTTAATTTATTGCTAAAATTCTAAATACAAATTTTATATTTTGAATTATAAGCATTTTTGTTTTATAGATTGTGTTTAATAATTTTGCTTTCCATTGTACAAGTGGGAGTTTTTCTATTGTCTGTTATTTGTGGTAGTTTTCATTTTTGAAATGTTGTCTCTTCATGAACATGGTTAACTTTGTGTTAAAGTTGTGGGTTTTTTTCCTCAGTGATATTTGCTTACCAGGATTCTGATAGTCATACCCATAATTACAATATAATCAACAATCATTAAGGTCCTGCTTTTGTGCAATAATAGCAGTACATAATCCTTAACCATCCTCTAGGTGCCCTACCAAGATTAGGTAGTGCAAGGAATCATCCCTATTGTGTCAACAGAGAAGAGAAGCAATGTACCATAATGTGGATTGCACTGGACTAAAATTTCTGACACTAACTTTTTATGAGTGGAAAAATCATTTACCTTTGTTAAACATTTTTTTCTTCATCTATAAAGTTGACTTTTTAACTTACATCCTATTACATTGACTGCCAACGCCAGAGACTATTATTCTAAGCCACATATCAAGTTCAGTGTGAATACAATCCCTTTCTCTTAGCTACTAGTTTTATTCATTCATGCACATATTCTTTTAAGGTTTTCAATATTCTTTTCTTTCTAAGTTGTTATCTTCTTGTTAACACCTCTTCTAGGCAAAAGCAATATCCTCATTGTTTATCTGTAAATACTCAGTATCATGGAAACTCAGAATTTTAGAAACTCTACCAGGATCTTGTTTCTATTGTCTAATTTCTATTTCAGATAGTTTGGTTTGAAAAGAAGATGTAAATCAGAGATTGATAAAAGGAGATGTGATAAAATGTTGCTTGACTGCTTCCATTGACAAAGAGCTACTTTGGTTGACAGACCATTGGAGAGCTTGAATTTTAGAGAGATTCTTCCACACAGTGAACTAAAATCTACCTTATTTAAACTGTACCTGTAGACTTAATTCTAACCTCAGAATATGTAATAGCAACAACCTCACACAGGATCAGGAACCAAAGTTGTCTCTGCACAGAGGGAATTTACAGAGCTAGTAGTAGCAGGAGTCATTATCTATTAAAGTAACTATTAGAATTCTTGTTAAACAAATCGTATAATTTATTTTGAATTCATAACCAATTATGATGGCTACTTTTCATATATATTAAGCTAACACTCTCTAAGCTTATGCAGTAGAAAAATGGGGGTCAGAAGTACATTTATGAATATTTTTTAACTTGCCACATTAAGTGTATTTTGTTTTGTGATAAACATGTACGTACTAGTGTAATAGCAATATTCTAAAAAGGAGTCAAAGATTTTCTGTATTACTTTTTGTGAGCTCAGGCTGAGTCCTACTATGTACTATGTCTCATTATTAATATACATAAATCATTTTTTCAAAAATTTATTTCAGAGTATTATTCATTTACAGCTTTTTTACTCTACGTGTCTACTTTATAAAATAAATTCACTAGTACATTTATTCACCTCAAGTCTTACATGAACTTTTTGTCAATGTTCATCAACATTTTAAAATTTATTTTCCATTGAATTTTTATATTTCAGGAAAATTAACATCATGTGATTTGGTCAGGTGACTATTAACTAGTATTTATTACCCATCTTTCCTCTAATTTTCCTGAAAATATTTTTCAAAATAATTCATGTAAGAAAAAAGAAATTGAGAAATTTGGGGCTCCATTTAAAATATTATTATTATGGCTTTAAGCATTTTTTGTTCAATCTCTTCAAAAGGGAACTTGAACTGCCTTTGTAGTTGTCTACAGTGTTTTTCTGAAACCACAGCTCAACTTTTCAATGGATTTTCATCTACCATATCTACTTATTCTCAATGCATGCACAAGTCCATCTCTGCTAACTTCTTCAAATACATCTCTTGCCATCATCGGTAGCTCCCCTTTATACCTTGCCAAATCAAATTACTTTCTGTGACACCAATATTTCAGGCTTTCTCTTGTCACTAGAACTTCATACTATTGTTTTCTTATGGCGTCTTCCTCTTTACTTCGTTAACCACTTATCTATCTTTTGTTTAAAACTATCTTTATGATTCAACTTAAATGTTGCTGTTTCTGGGAAGCCCTTCTTAACCATTAGTACTGAGGTCCCTTTCCATGTTTTTACAGTGACCTGTGTGTACCACATTGTGTTTGCTTCTTATCTGAGAACTCCTTTAGCTATAACATCAATAGAGCATAGATATTTATCTAACAAACTATTGAATCTTTAGGAAGAATTCTAAATATATAGATATGCATATACGTGTATATATACGATTATTGATACAGTGAATCTTGGAATCCATATTTCAGCACATTTTCTTACCTGTGCTACTCTTAATAATCATTCGTTTTATGACTATCTTTTGAACATGGATCCAGTCCAATTTTGAGGTGAGTTCTATGTATAACCACATAATAGTTTCTCCTATTACTTTCTCATTTATTCTTCACTGGGTTCTTGAGTCCTCATTTGAGTAATTTACTTTATTCCTCATGACCACCCTCCAACTTCCAACCAAATTTTACTCACTGTTCCTTTGTTCTTGCCTTTTTGGACCTGAGGCTCTGATGTGTTCCTCTCTTAATGAATCCTACCACTTAACATTAGCTTCATGTTTCCTTAACTTCCACCGATTCAATTGCCCAATCCTCCTGATTGTGTGTTTTACTATCTTCCAAGACTTTTTTCTGCCATGTTGTACCTTGGCAGAAAGGTACAACAAAGAATGATGATGCTGCATTGTGAATGTCTAAACTTCCTCATATTGCCTGCTGCTGAGATCTCAGATTGCTTACCAAGCCTTTTCAGCAATGAGTTCATGGCATTCTAGTGAGACATCTCATGGTTTAATTGAGACTTGGTTCTGACATAGGGTTTTAAAAGCACATTTTTAGGTAATTTCTTAAATTCTAAAAGAATTTTTTCTAACAAACACTATTGCAGAATTCCTAATGTAACTGAAACATTGAATAACTGCAGAAAACAAAAACATGTAGAGAACAGTTTCAAACAGAGGCTAATTTGGTATTTCTCTGCTCATACTTATAAAACCTCAACTAAACCCAGAGTGGGCTTTAGTACTTAACAAGGGAGATGACCCTCTATTTAAAGTTAGAGAATTCAAAGACAAAGCAAGACAGGGCAATAAATGTACCAAACTGGGACCACAGGAGCCACTGACAGAATACAATAAAAAAGGAAGGAATGAATCTAAAGTGGTCAACATAAATGGACATATACAATGTATAAACAAACTGATTGCTGCCAATTACATATTTATTACTTCTGGCTCATTTATTCATTTATTTACTGACCAAACGGTTACTAGAGATGTATTACACGCTGGACACCATCACTGGCAGTGACAATACAGCATTGATTAAGAAAAATAGAATCACAACCCATCTGGGTCTAACACAGAAGACATTAAACAAATGATATAAATAAATAACTATAATTTGACATGTGATACAGAGGAGAATTACAGAATGAATATATATGATAATGAGCTGATCTTGCCTGTGAGGTTAAATCAGTGACAAAGTAAAACCTGAAAGATGAATAAGGGTTAGTGCCACAAATGCCAACTTGTTCAGATAGAGGGAATAGCACGTATCTCCAAGAACTGAAAGAAATTCAGCAAAGTAAAGGACGAAAAATTAGAAGTCAGATGGAGAATAATATGGGGCAATACTTTTCCCATATCAATAGCTCTTCTCCATTTCTCAATGGATATTACAGGTATATATTTGCATTTAGATAATATGTCTCTTAAGAAATATCTTTTAGTCTTTACGTTCCCCCTGTAGGTTCTTTCATTTTTTCTTTGAAATTTATTTGTAGAAGAGTCCAGATTGCCTGTCCTGTATAGTTTCCATGTTCTGGATTTGCTTATTTTATCCTCATGATATAACCCATCACATTTTCCTGTAAATTGATAATTAGATTAGCTTTGATCACTTTCAAGTCTTATATTTTTAATAAAGTATTTCATTGGTGATACGTTGTACTTCCAAAAGGAGGTATAGATGTCCACTTGACTCATTTTTGTGATGATGTTATTAGCCCATTACTAAGATGAGCATTACTTAGATTCTTTATTTCAAAATGACATATTATATTTTTATCATTCCTTCTTCAATTATTAGCTTGAATATTTACATAAAGAGAAAATTCCCCTCCTCTTCTTTTTGGTTACCCAGTGGTACACTTCATACAGGAAAGACACAATAAGTTCTTAGTTGTTTTACTTTCTTTAGCAATTAAAAAAAAAAAGAAGTTCCTTAGAATCCTCTGAACATGACTACTTTTTAAAATTAAGAAATGTGTCATATTCACACATAGGTATACTACCTAGCAACAAAAAAGGGTGATTCACTGACATACATAACATGGACATATCTGACAGAATTAACATTGAGTTAAAGAAGATAGATACAAAAGAGCACACACTGTATATATAATACCATCTACATAGAGTGCAAAGCACACAAAATCAGTATGTGATGCCAGAAAACAAAGAGGCAGCCACCTCTTTATAGAGGTAGGGTAAAACCCGAGTGGCCATGAGGGAGCCCTCTGGAATGTTCCATTTCTGGGTAGCAGACAGGTAGTCACATAGGTCTACACACATGCAAAGATTAATTGAGCTGTGCATTTGAAATATGTATAGTCTGCATGTGAATTACACCTCAACAAACATAGTTTAAAAAAAAGATATTGGATACCCTAGAGGGGATGGGCTTGGGTAGGAAGGAACATTCTGGGGTGCTGAAAATACTCCCTTTTTATCTGAGTGGTCTAAAAATGAATCTATATACTCACAAGCAGTACACTTCATTGTTTCTATGCTATATCTCAACAAGAATATAAAAACATTATGGACTGTTCTAGGTTAATTTAGACAGATTATAAAAGACTCAAAGTGTGCTTACTACACTTCAATCATAGTATAGAAGAAGACACTCAAGAGACATAACCACCCAATGTAATGTATCATTACTGATAGAGATCCTACTTCAAAAATAAATCTTTGAAAGATATGTTTAAGAAAGTAGGGGAAATTTGAATTTAGATTGAATATTAAATAATACTATAGAATTTGAATTTTTTGTGTGATAATGGTATCAATTAATGGAAAAAAATGTACTTATTTTTAGTGATGCATGCTAAAGTGTCAAAATATCTTCACTTTGCATTGAAATGTTTCAGGAAAAAAGTTAATGAGAGAGAAAGGTGAATCAAATACAGGAAAATGTTAGAAATTATTGACTCTGGATAGTGGATAGATGGGTGCTCATTGTTCTCTCTAAATTTCCTTATATTTAAAATTTTAAATATTTTTTAGAGGAAGAGAGGGGAGGGGAAAAGAGAGAGAGGAGGGAGTACTGGATATAAGGGTCATTCTTATTATTTATTGTATCCATTCTTCCTTAGGCCAGCTCCATTTGTATTCTGTCTTGTTTGTTGGGTGGGGGTTGGTTTCCGGTAGAATGCTAGAATATTTGTGCAGTTTGTTGTTGCCTATGGTGGCACAGGTTGCTGGAATGAGCTCTGCTGTGGGCTGTGCCACCACGGAGGAGCTAAAAACCATAGTGGAACTTCAGGGAGATCCATAGGAAATTGCACAAGGAGGTAGCCAGGGTCTTGAATGACCTGAAACCAGACCTCAAAATCTATGTCTTCCTATGGGTGTCAGTGGTATGTGCTCCTTTCTTCAGGTTTTTATGGGTTTCTTATTTCTGTTTGGATTTTATATAAAAAGGAAAAAAAAAATACTTGTCCAAGCTGTCACAAAATTGATTGAGGAAAAATGTAATATCCTTGTCAAACTTAGCTCTGTTCAAAAGAAATAGACAGAATTGGGGTTATCTTTAGAAAATAATAACCTAGAGAAAAAATCATGAGAAAAAAGGAGTTTGGAGGAAAAATGTAAAAAGCTGAAGAGGACCAATTCAATCCACATGGAGGCAATAACTTTCTGAGAACAAGAACTGAATGAAGAGAGGTACAGATGCACAGAACAAGAGGGAATAGATGGCTGAGATTATAAGAATGATCTCGTCACTAGATGATGCCTGGAGAGTCACCACATTACAAGTTTAGTAGTTCCCCCTTATCCACAGGAGATATGTTCCAAGACCCCCAGTGGATGACTGAAACCGTGGATAGTGCCAAACCATACATATAGTACATTTTTTCTTATGCATGCATACCTATGATACAGTTTAACTTATAAATTAAGCACAGTAAGAAATTGATAACAATAACTAATAATAAAATAGAATAATTATAACAATATACTGTAATAAAAGTTATGTGAATGTGGTCTTTCTCTCAAAATATCTTATTGTACTGTACTCACCCTTCTTGTGATGATGCAAGATAATACAATGCCTACATGATGAGATGAAGCGAGGTGAATGATATAGGCATTGTGATGTAGCATTAGGCTACTATTGACCTTCTGACATATCGTCAGAAGGAGGATCATCAAGCCGTGATGATGTCAATTGTTGGATGTCAGGAGCAGATGACATCTCCCATTTACCACGGTTAACTGAAACCATGGAAAACAAAACCACAGGTAAGGCGGGACTACTGTATTGGCTTAAATCGAGGCCAAGAGTACTTTGTAATTATTATTTTTCTATGAATCTTACAAATGGGTTATTTCTATGTTATTATACTCTTTAGATAACATAAATATTTTATTTTCAATTAGTAGTCCATAATAACTTCACAATAATTGGAACACTATCTGTGTAATTTAGAAATAGCAGATATAAAATTGCAAAGGCAATTTTGATTTGCCTAAAACTGTTCTTACTACAGTAGCATAAAAAATGTAAAAGTAATGTGATTTTTTACCTTAATAGATGGCAATTGCTTAGAAAATGAAAATGATATGATACTGTGGGATACAGCTATATTGGTATGCTTAAAGAGAAATCAATAACATTGAATGTTTATGTTCAAAAAACAACATAGTCTAAAAGCTAATGAAATAAATGTCCTATTTAAGAAGTTATACTATTAAAAATAAGTCTAAAATAAATTAGAAAAAAGAAATTAATGAATTAATCAAATATAAAATAAAAGACACAAGGGATCAACAAATTAAAAGTTCATTCTCGGGAAAAACTAATAAAGTACACAAAACTCTAGTAAGATTTTTTAATAAGTGGAAAATGCAAATAAACAATATTAGGAGATAAAGGAGTATATAAAGCAAATTTTAAATATATAATATAAATACTATAAACATGTATAGCAATGAATTGAAAACATACAGTTATGGATAGATTTTGAAAACACTCTATTGAGTAAAAAAAATAGAGGCAGAGTGAGATTTATAGTACATCATTTATGTAAATTAAAACATATATATAGAAACTTCCAACATAATTTATAGGCATATATGCCCAGTTAAGGGCCTCTGTCAAAAACAACAGCATGAGTGACCAAGGTCAGGGGGTAAGTGATGGGGAGATATTGAAGTTAGTATTTGGTGTAAAGGTTTATAACAGAGACTATGCTTTGCAAGGATCAATTATATGCGTGTTATGAGTTGAGGAGTATATGCTGTTCAACACAGTGGACCTGAGGAGCATAAACAATTAAAGAAAAACACTAAAACTTCTAGACAGGACTCCCAGCAAACCCTCATTAGAGTCCAAAGGATCCTAATTGTTGGAGAAGGTTATGGGGGGATTAACCAGGGCTCAAATACGAAACAAGGGAAGAGACTACAGAGAGTTGGAACTGGAGTTCTGGAGCAAGGGAAGTGATATAGGGCACGGATCTGGTTTGTAAATGGTAAACACCGAACTCAGAGACCCAACTCTGGGAAAAGAGCTTTGCACATCTTCATGTGAGAAGCTATGCTGTGGAAATCTCTGATAGAAGTCCTAGAAGTTGAACTGGCGAGAAGAATTGCATCTTCTTTTCACTCAGTGGCTAGAGTTGAACCTGTTTAGTGTCGAGGTTGCTAAATAATGGGAGGAGGAGTATGTGGAGTTTCACAAGATGAAGAAATATTCTGCAATCATATGAGTCTGGACATTGATATCCCACCCAAGCAGAGAAGTTAGACGTACTTCTTGAACAACCTGAGGGGCCTGAGGCAGTTGGCAGGGAAAGTAACTGTGAAAGGGCACCCATATCCAAGTCCAGCAGCTGAGCTAGCTTAAACTGAGAATCTCACTCGGAGACAGACAAAATAGGGTGGCCCCAAAAGAAGTCCATAGAAGAAGTCAGTAAGAGGTAGGACTTCCATGGAGAAACAGAAGCCATGGACAATTTTTTCGTATATGCCCGAGAAACCCAAGTAGATGGTATGTGAACTCTCCTCAAAGACTAAATGTCCATCAATGGAGAAATAGATAAAGAAGATGTAATATATATATTACATGTATATTTATGCATACATGCATACACATATGTAATATACATGCATATATATACATATGTAATATACACACATATATACACAATGGAATATTATTCAGCCATAAAAAAGAAAGAAATCCTTCCATTTGTGGCAATATGGATAAAACTTGCGCGTATTATGCTAAGTGAAAAGAAGTTAGACAGAGAAAGACAAATACTGTATGATCTCAATTATATGTGCAATCTAAAAAAGCCAAGCTCATAGAAACAGAGAGTAGATTGGTAGTTCCCAAGGGCTGGTTGTTGGGAGAGATGAGATGTTGGTTAAAGGGTGCAAATTTCCAGTTAGAAGAGGAATAAGTTCTGGGGATCTAATGTACAGCATGGTGACTATAGTTAACAATACTGTATCGTACACTTGAAAGTTGCTAAGAGAGTAGAACTTAAAAGTTCTCACCAAAAGAACAAAAACAAAATGGTAATTATGTGAGGTGAAGGATGTGTTAAGTAATCTTATTGTGGTAATCGTCTCGCAATATATACGTGAATCAAATCATCACGTCGTATACCTTGAACTTACACAATGTTATAGATCAATTATATTTCAATAAAGCTGGGGAAAAAAGAGAATAGTGGGTGTGGGAAATGTTATCGTACAGTGCTTCTTTCTGGAATGCAGTTTTACCCCTTATCCGTGAGAACAGCATCCATAAGAACAGCTCTTTACAAAATCCTCTTAACAAACAGTAGGGTTGTTAGCTTTGTTTTTCTCATTGAACTGGTTCAGTTATCAAGAAAGCCTGGTTTCCCTTTGGCAGTCTGATTCCACATACTGCCCTAAATGGCTCCTTATTTTTCTGGATTATTTTTTGATGCTATCCTCCAAAAGGCCAAGGCTTGGAGGAATGATCTGAAATGCTCTCCACATGGGAGCCCTGGGTCTAAGGTACCACCAGACAGTGCCACAGTCCTAGCTTGGCTGTTTGGCCTTAGAGGACCTGACTTTCTCACAGGCTATGGGGTAGCACAACCACACTTGAGGCCCTGTAGTTCTGAAGTAGTGATGGCCAAATGCATTATCATTTCATTCAAATCATTTGCTTTTATTCAACCACAACATATATAACGTCTCTCAAATTATCTATCGTCTATTTATCTATCTATCCATCCATTTGTCTATCAATAGATGGATAGATAGATAATCTTATGTTAAGTATTCATTCCAGAGGCCCAAGCCCATTTTTATTTACAGCAAGAAGTCACACAAACATAAAAATCAGTATTTACTGAAATAAAAGTGGAGTATGGCCAAAATATTAAACAATGTAATTAACATCATTGCTATAATGGAATATCAGAATAGATTCTGAGCAACCAAGATAAAAAATAAATCACCAGAAATTGCATGACATTTTTCAGAAAGTAGAAAATACACAGCTTTCGCAGTGGAAATAAAGTGAACTCATACTTTCTAACACATTTTTCACATGGGACCTAATATAGAATATTTGAACTGCCAAGTAGATAATGGCTCTTATCACCTTTATAGAGCAAATGCAGAATAAATTTTCATATGGCTATTTTTGTTAATGATTCTCAGTAAAAGCCAAGCTTATGATAAAAGACAGCTTAGTGAAGGAGAATTTGTAAGGTGATGAGCTAATATGGTGTTGTCCATATGACAGGATCCCCACCATTTATCTTGTGTTTGAGAACTCTTATAGACTATGATAAAACAAGTTTAGTTAATTTATTGGAATATTGGTGAGAGGTTTAGAAAAACATGTAACAGTGTGTCATAGATGAGTTGACTCTAAAGGGAGTTGGGGAGAAGAGAGAGACAGAGAATAAAATAACCATTGGAAGAATTATGTATGAAAGTCCAAGGAACACATATGAAAGTAGGCTCAAGGCTCATAAGAGGTGAAATTGCCCTTAAAAATGCTGTTTCTTCCTCATAGAATGAAAGGAAAAATGTATGACAATTTGCAGAACAATTTGAAATAGAGAGCAGGGTTGTGTTATAAACTCACATTTCCTTGAGTAACCTCATCACCAATCTTTGGAAGAAAACGTTGGTGAAGTTAAGGTTGGAAAACCATAGAAAATATTCAGATTCTTTTGGTTTGGTTTGTGTGTTCTCTCTTGATCTCAAGTTCAGGAAGTGTAAGTCCTAGATTTATCTCTTCCTTTAAAAGATTCTAC